>NW_027361808.1:17037500-17172500 GCF_039654945.1 Dendrobates tinctorius
CGGCAGTGGGAAGAGAAAGGCTAAGTGCCGGAATTGGCGCATCTTAGAGATGTGCCATTTCTGGGGCAGCTGTGGCCTGGAGTTTGCAGTTGGGGGGGCCAATATCCATGGCCCCTTGCTAGGCTATGAATATCAGCCCGCAGCTGTCTGCATAGCCTTTCTGGCTATTAATTATAGAGGGACCCCACGTCATTTTTTTGGGGGCCCCCCTATTTTAATAGCCAATAAAGGCTATGAAGACAGCTACGAGCTGATATTCATAGCCGGGGAAGGGGCCATGGGTAATACCCCCTTCCCAGGCTATAAACATCAGCTCCCAGTTGTTGGCTTTCTCTGTCTGGACTTGAAAATTGGACGGGAGCCCGAGCTATTTTTTTCCCATTTTTTAAAAAATTAAATATATATGCGCTTAAGGCCAGGGTCACATTTTACGACAAACTCGCACAAGTCTCGCACCTCAATACCCGCCACTGGCGCCGCCACTCGGGGCCGGAGTGTGCAGCTGCATGTATTTCTATGCAGCTGAACGCTCTGGTTCGAGAGCCAGTGACAGTGCCGGGTATTGAGGTGCGAGACTCATGCGAGTTTCTCTTAAGGCCGGGATCAGACATGCGAGGAATATGGCCGAGTCTCGCATGTTAACACCCGGCACTGCCGCTGGCCTTAGGAGCGGAGCGTGCGGATGCATAGCAATACATGGAGCCACACACTCCGCTCCCGAAGCCAGCAGCAGTGCCAGGTGTTAACATGCGAGACACGGCCGCATTCCTCACATGTCTGTGGGGACAGCACACTGGGAGAAATAGAGGTGACTGGGGACCGAGTCCCTTTGACAGCCACCACCATCAGGTTGCAGAAAGCTTCCATCTCCACAAGCCTAAAAGGCAACATTTTGAGCACAAGCAGACGAGAAATGTGTGAATTTAGAACTGTGGCTTATGGGGGTTGGGATCTGGCTCAAGGACATGGACATGCTTGATGATGGTGTTAGCTTAGTGTGTGCAATGACAGGTGCAAGCAGGAGGCATCTTGGTTATTAAGGTTGAAGGAAGACTTTAAGTCCATCTAGTTGAACCAATATCCTAACCTACATGCCCTAACATCTTCGCAGGCATCATTGACAGGGGATTGGCTTTCACGCACAACAGCAGAAGAAGTAGTGATGTCACCCGCTGACCCTGGGGTTAAGCACACAAAGCTGGGTGCTTTGCTGCCATGTGCCTGATCATACTGGTGGTGGTCAGGCTGGTAGTTTTGCTACTCCTGCTGATGCGGGCATGGCAGATGGTGCAAATGGCCTGTTTGGGGTTATCCACAGAGTCTTTAAAAAACAACCAGACTCGAGAAAACCTAATACTTGTACTGGCAACTTCCGTCATGTTTGTGTAATGGGGAACGGTTGCCCGTCTTCTGTCTGTGGCCAACACAATGCTTATTTCTGCCTGTTGGGGTGCTACACCTCCCTCCTATTGTGTGCTGCTGTCCTTGCTCTGCATGTCCTCCAACCAAGTTGGGTCAGTTACTATATCACGCACCACCTCCTCTTCCACTTCCGCACCCTGATCCTCCTCCTGACTTTCGGGCAATTGTGTCTCATGATCGTCCACCTGTTTTGACACGTTCTCACCTTCGCCTTCATATGAACGTGGCTGCTCAAATATTTTGTCATCGCTACAAGCAATCTTCTCTTGCCCTGCTTCAAGTGCATCGGGAAAGAGGCCCGAATCACTAAATGGAAAATTGAACAGCTCTTTGGAGTGTCCAAGTGTGGGATAAGTTGTCTAAGGGCACTCTGCTTTGTGGGAGGACGGAGAATCAGTGTGAGGAATATGCTATCCACACTCATGGCTACTCAGACTTGACTGTGTGTAAGACAATGTTGTGGTGGCGGGGTTCAATAGTGGTGTGATGCTGCGGTCCCCTAGTAATTGTGACAGAAAGATCGAGCGAGTGTGCGGGTGTTTGTTGTGGCCCAATTTCAGCTTGCCCACATCCTCGTCCTCACCCTCTGCATGCATCATCACCATCAAGTCCATTTCCTCGTCCCTTGCCCATTTAAATGGACTACAATATTTTGCATGTTCACTACAAATGCCTGACTTTGGAGTGAACTTAAATGTGATTTGTGTGCGGGAAAACCACAGTTTAAAATATCTGGCGTGTAGGTAACATCTTTTTTTAATCAAACTGGTGTCAACAACTAGACTAAGACACAGCAAAAAACAGTTCAATGGAGCACAAAAAATACCCCAATTTTTAGCCGACAGACAGATGAGGCGTGTGACAAAGATACACCACTTTAATTTATCTAGCCTGGATTTTTTTAATAGCAAAAATTGTGTCAATAAGTAGGCTAGGACACAGCAAAAAAAAAAGTTCAATGAGGCACAAAAAATGCCCCAATTTTTAGCCCACAAATAGGTGAGCCCTGTGACGGAGATCCCCCACTTTAATTTATCTAGCCTGGATTTTTTTAATAGCAAAAATTGTGTCAATAGCTAGGCTAAGACACAGCAACAACAGTTCAATTGAGCCCAAAAAATGCCCCAATTTTTAGTCCACAGATAGATGATGCCTGTGACAGAGATCCCCCACTTTTAAATATCTGGCCTGGATTTTATTTTTTTAACAGCAAAATAGTGTGAATAACTAGGCTAAGAACACAGCAAGAACAGTTCAATTGAGCCAAAAAAATGCCCCAATTTTTAGCCCACAGATAGGTGAGGCATGTGATGGAGATACCAGACTTTAAATTATCTGGCCTTTAGTTTTTTACAGCAAAATAGTGCCAACAAGTAGGCTAAGACACAGCAAAAAAAAATTAAACGGAGGGCTGAAATGGCACTATTTTGAGCGCAATGATATGTGATGCCTGTGACGCAGATACCCCACTTTAAAATATCTGGCATGTTTTGTTTTTTTTTCTTTGGCAGCAAAATAGTGTCAATAACTAGAAGAAAACACAACAAAAAAAATCAATGGAGGCCCGAAATGCCACAATTTTTAGCACAGTGATAGGCGATCCGTGTGGCGGAGAAAACGCAGTATAAAATATCTGCCCTGTAGGTAATTTTTTTTTTTTAAGCAAACTGGTGTCAAGAACTTGTATAAGATACTCCAACAAAATTTTACAGTACTACAAAAATGGCAGAATTTTACCCTTTGTGCTCTGGATTGCTTTTAAATAAAAATAATCATTATTAAGATGCAATAAAATTTATTCCTGGCCACTGATACCTGGGGCTGTGTATATATGGTCAATATCTGAAGTAGGCAGCAGTAGCAGACAGTAATGGAATGGACCCTCTTGCTGTATGCAATAAAGTATGCCACATACACTGCCTGCCTACCTATCACTTATATCTATATACCCTGTAATTAGTCCTTAGAAGGACTGTTGGTTTAGCTGGATTTGTGGATTCAACAATGGTATACTTACACTAACTAACAACCTCATCTATTCTGTCCCTATCTCTGCAACAACTCTCCCTACATTGGTGATTCCGGAGCTGAGTGTGACAAGCAGGGCGGCGCCAGGTCTGATAAAGACCTGATGACGCTCTGCGGCCAGCCAATCACTGTAGTGCCACAACCAACATGGCTGTGGCATTACAGTGAGTGGCAGACAAATCCCTGCATTTTGATTGGTGCTCTAAAGAGCGCCAAACATGCAGAGCGGGGACCCAAGCTCAAACCGAGCAACCCTGGAATTGCTCGTCACTTGCCGAGCATCACGAGCACTATGATGCTCGGGCAAGTACCGAACATTACAGAGCATGCTCGCTCATCACTATTGTATACACATGTGTTGTTTTGCAAACAATTTATGTACTATGCTCTTTATGTACCTTGAATTGTGTCGTATTGATCTGCTAATCATATATGTACTGTTCTGACAAATTACAATGTTCGATCTATATTTATTGTATATTTATGTTACACTAATTGCACAAAATTATTTTTTTATATTGATTTTGTCTAGTTTTGTTCCTAATTGTTATACCTTTATATATATGGCTTGTACACTCATTTTACACCATATGGATTTAAGTGATTGCTCAATAATGAATAAGATGAGCAAATATTTTAAAATTCAAATAGCACACTTACACCAAATTTTCTCAGGAAATTCGATTTGTGGTGAATTGATTCACAGCAAATTGAAATCATTCCTAAGCTTACAATTACACTGAAAACAGTGTATGACATGATTTCCTTTTCATCACAAATTAAAGGGAATCTATCACCAGAAATTTGCTGTCTATGCTTTGCTGGTGGTTCAGTCCCTCGGTCCTTGTTCACATTTACGTCACTTGACAAGTGGAAAGGTTTTAAATATAAGAGTTAGGACTGTCCCACAAGGGTTGTCTTGACGTGGCGGGATGGCTTGTACATTATTTTGATCAAAATTATGTTTACTAAATACCCTTATTATTATTACTACCTTCATGCAATTTTTGCAATTTATTTTTTACTTTTTTATTTTAGGATATTTGTTTTTTGTTTTTGGTTTTCTCTGTGTAAGGGTCATGTGTTTATATGCATTTACATTTTGCATACACATTAATTTACTTTTTCAGCTCAGACCGAGTTTCTCACTTATCTGAGAGCAGCCTAATGTAGGCAAAGAGACCCTGATTTCAACGATGTGTCACTTAGATTACTGGGTGCAGCAGTTGTGACACAATCAGAGATTTTAGATGCAGCATTAATCAGAGCTGAAAAAACTAACACTGCCCACAACAGGCTTTGTACATACATAGTCTATAGCAGTGTTTCTTAAATTCCAGTCCTCGTGGTCAGCAACAGATTATGTTTTCAGAATTTCTTTAGTAATACACAAGTGAGAGAACCTGTGGCAATTTCTTGATGCCTTGATAGTTATTTCACCACCTGTGCAACACTAAGATAATCCTGAAAACATGATCTGTTGGGGGCCATGAGGACTGGAGTTTGGTAAACACAGGTCTATAAACAGGAGGGAATGGAGTAGGACGAGCAAGCGCCTGTCATGTAGACAGGAAAATTATAATCGCCTGGAGATAAAGACTTCATTGTAAGTAAACCACAGCACACAGCCTGATAAGTGATACATCATTGAAATCTGTGTTTTAACTAGAGATGAGTGACTTTGCCTTTTTTCGGGTCAAGTCGGGTTTCATGAAACCCGACTTTCGCAAAAGTCGGGTCGAACGAAATCGGCCGATTTTTGTGAAAAGCCGAAGGCAGATTGAAACACGAAACCCAATGCAAGTCAGTGGGGAAGCAAAGTCAGCAGGGAGTGGAGGACAGGAAACACACCTACAGTGCCCTTTTGAATGCCATAAACATCAATTCTTATTACTGAAGCATTTCAACCTTAATTTACTTCATAATACTAGTTACGCACTGAAAAATGGGGGTTGTTTGGCTAAATTTGTGGGGGGGTAGGTCTGGCTCCAGGTTTTCATGTGCCCTGGGCCAAAGAGCGCCCCTTTAACACATAGCACAACTCATGATGCTCCGATACGGCAGAGAAATAGCGGTATAGTACAATGAAAAATACTTCACTTTTTACATCTCATGACTGATATCCATTTTAAATTCTCCAATAGCTCCAAAAACGGACAGTATATTACTCCATACTAGAGTTGTGCGACTTTTGTTTTTTTAGGGTCGAGTTTCGTTTCATGAAACCCGACTTTTCCAAAAGTCGGGTCGAGCAAAATCGTCCGACTATAGGGAAAAGTCGGGGGTCTGACCGAAACACGAAACCCAATGTAAGTCAATGGGGAATTAAAGTCGGCATTGAGAGGAGGACAGGAAACACACCTACAGTGCCCATTTGAATGCCAAAGGCATCAATTCTTATTACTTAAGCTTGTCAACCTTAATTTACTTCATAATACTAGTTACGCACTGAAAAATGGGGGTTATTTGGCTACAGTTGTGGGGGGGTAGGGCTGGCTCCAGGTTTTCGTGGGCCCAGGGCCTAAGAGCGCCCCTTTAACACATACCACAACTCATGATGCTCCGATACGACAGAGAAATAGCGGTATAGTACAATGAAAAATACTTCACTTCTTACATCTCATGACTGATATCCATTTTAAATTCTCCAATACCTCCAAAAACGGACAGTATATAACGCCATACAGTATTATGGCCAGCGCTTAGTGCGCTATACAGAGTAATGAGGCCCATATATTTCTCCATATGGAATCATTGATCCCATATAATGTTTCAAACCGTATATGATGAGCTCCACATAATGCTATAGTATATGTTGGTCCCAATGGATGAAGCTCCACTGTCTTATGGGCCCAAATAGTGCTCCATATATAATGGGCCCCATTTCTACTGCTCTAGTGTATAATGGGCCCTGTAAATGGTGCTCCAGTGTCTGATGTCCACCTTTGGAATGCTCCAGTGTATGGTGGGCCCCATATATCATTCACCAGAGTATAGTGCTCCCCAAATATTGCTGTCCCAACATTGAAAACAATTACATAAGTCTCCTTGCTAAGGAATCCCTGCACTACTCTGAACTCCTTGTCGTCCCCATCTTCCATCTCACTGCACTTGGCTGTTTAGGCCCTCCCACCGGCAGAGACACTTTTGCGTACTATGCGGTGCCCTGTGCCAGTGCCATCGCCCATGAGTATGCCCCCCCACCTGCTCAAGGAACCTGCACTTTCATCTGCACCTTCCTCTTTGTCACCGTGTAAGGTGGTATAGTATGTGGGAAGGGGAACCTGAGTTTCCTCTGGGTCAGATTCTGGCAGTGTAGAGTGCGAGGGGAATGTAGTGGTCTGGGTCAATGTACCAGCAGCATCATCCAGCAGTGGCTGGGCCTCAGTGCACTTGTGGCGTCCCCAAGAGTACGGTCACCACTGTGGCATTGCCTTCCTCCTAGGGAGTGTGTTGTCAAGCTTGGGAGCAACGAAGGATCTCTCTAGCAGTGAAACCAACACACAACACATTTCCCACTCCAGGCTAGCAGGGAGACCTCTGAACCTGACTGCTGAGGAGCTGCTCTCTGTGGTCGGGAGGAGGAAAGTTAGGGCACTCTGTGCAGGGAAGGGGAAGTGTGTGGACGCGAGAAGGGGGGCTGGAGGATGAGCAGAGTTAAGGCTCACTCCTAGCTGGAGCGCATGGTCCCGATTCCGGTCTCCGAGTTTGTAGGGACACTGATGTTCCTGCAGCAGAAACCGGGGGAAGTAGCAGCTATAAATGCTCTGTACCCAACTAAGGCTCGGAGGCCCCAGCATCGACATGTGGGAGCCAGAAGGAAAAGGCTACAGCTGTCTGCCATACAAGTAAAGTCTGAGGAACATCTGTTAGACAGGAGGCGCTTCAGTGAACCACGGTCCTGTGAGTGCTTCCCCCACAAGCGCTAGAAAGGATACGTTCAAGAAGGTACATGTTGGCGGAGTGTTGGAAGGGAGCTTTCCATTTTGGTCCCGGAGGTTGGCTGAGGTCCTGACCCGGAGGACACAGCACGCAGGCAGGCATCTATGTAACCTGCAGACTGTGAGTAAAGCTTTGGAACTGCATGCTCTGGTGTCCTACAGTTATTCCAGCACCGCTACATCTGGGTACCAGCACCTACACCACCTGTGCCTTTCCCCCATCGCTACATCTACACTTCCCTGGGACTCCAGCTCCACCTGTGGGGAGCTTCACCATCTTTGCTGCACAACACCATCAGTCCCAGAGGATCTGCATGCAGCGTCGGCCTAACATCTATGTTGCCGAACACCACAGGTGGCGTCAAACTATCTATATAAACTCTTTACCATTTTACCACGCCATTTACATGGGCGCCCAGGGCCACCGTCCGGGTCACCGCTGCTGTGACACATCCCACTGACACCGGCCCGGTATCGAGTACCCCACATATGACGACTGCTGATTGGGCTGCGATATTCCCACGAACCTCCAAACAGCGTCCATGAAGGAAAAGTTTTTGGTTTCCGGGGGCAGTATGATTGCAAAGCTGAACCTTAAAGGAATGTCCAAAAGGGCACCACCAGGAGTGGAGCCTGTGGCTTAATTGGACTCCACCCGGGAAACCACAACCATGCCACCTAAAGAAAAGATGCACACTTTGAAAGCTTTGTCGATTCTGTGTGTGGTGTGGTATGTGTGTTTGTAGTTGTGCTAGTGATTTCTCAGCTTTATTCCGTTAACAACCGAGACTCCGGCATGCCCCCGCAGTACACGTCAAGCTTACTAGAGGGATAAGCGAGGCTCTGGCACGTGAGATCGAGCAATAACAGGTCTAGCATTCCTGTACATGTCCAGGGCTGCATGCACGCTTCACTGAAAGGACCAAATTTTGTCGCTTACAGGTGCAGATAACCTGCTGAACTCCTTTAGTGATGGGGATCTGGGATTCAGATTATTCCCCGCGAACGATGATTTCCCAGTAAGTTCAGGTCAACCGCAATTCCGGAGTTAGGCCTAACCGTCATTCCTGAAAAAATTACGTGTCCAAACCACAGGTGCTGTAGCTTGCTTAACAGCTCGGCAGCCATTCTCAGGCCCAGTATGGATTCAACAACATTGTAGAAAGTTGATAAAGGGTACAGTTTCACTGGATAACACGTATATATGTAGCCTAGTTTACACATTAAAAATATATGTCTATAGATCAGGAGGCAGACTCAGATGTTCTCAGGCCCAGTATGGATTTGACCAGATTGTACAAAGTTGAGAAAGGGTACTTTATCACTGGATAGCAGGTATATATAGCATAGTTTAAACATGTAAAATCTCCGTGTTCTCAGTATGGATTACACAGCAATCTAAAAAGTGGAAAAAAGGAAATGCATTTGAGGCGTACACAGCTATATACTTTTGGTGTTATTTTTAAATCTTCATATATATTTCTGTCTCAGTAATACAGTCCAGCCTATCCGCAATAGGAAATGAGATGCATACAATTACTGACATAAAGGCTAGTGATTGCAAAAATCTAGGAATTACTATTCAAGGGAAAAACTTCCGTCACAATTCTCAGAGGCGATGCTGACCCTCAATTAATTTGTGTGTTGAGAAAGTGAAAACATTTTTTTGTGAATAAAGTATTGCTATATTGCACTTCCGTTGATTCCATCACTGTTACTCATCTCAATCAAATTTTTATCACAGGGAGCGATGTAAACATGGTGCTCACTGGCTATCATGATCTGTCACTTAACTTTGGAGTGCAAAAGACAGAAGCCACAGGCCGTAGGCGATTCTATTTGATTGGCATGAGACGGCACATTTTAAAATGTGCGCCGGAATGTCACACGTTTGTGAGTAGGAAAACTGTGAAAGCTGATGATAAACCACCACTGCATGTCATTGTGAGCCAACGTCCATAAGAAATGGAAGCCATTGATCATCTGGAGCTAGAGCCCGGCCAGCAGGACAGGGCATAGCTACATCTTAACCATAATCTTTCAGTTCAATCAATTTGTAGTGGCACTCCCAGTGAAGGATTTGACAGCCCTGACTACACAGCGGAGGAGCAGGGAAAGGTAAACATTGTAAATGCTGGGACCCTGCCCAAGCAAGGGGGGCACACTCGTGGGCGTCAGTACTGGCACTTGGCCCCTAATAGTATGGCGCTGTGTCTGACGGCGAGTGTGCACCACCACCGTCAGAGACACTTGATTGCACTATGAGGGACACTGTGCCAGTGACCGCGCCCAAGAGTCGGCCTACCCACCTGTCCAGGGCAACGGCACTCGCACGGTTTCGTACGCTAGGTGGTGACCCCTGGGGGGGGCAGCCCAGTAGGGCGGTTTACAAAGTGGCATATGTTGATGTGGGACATTCAGCTGCTGCAAAAGGCGAAATAGGTCAAGTTCGCGGAATAGGAGGAGGACCAAAGCAAGCCATTTTTCAGGCAACCTATGTGTCATCAAGGGAAGGTGGGACAAAATCCTTGGAAACCCATGCATGGTTCATTTTAATGAAGGTTAGATCATCCACATTTTGAGATGACAGACGGGTCCTTTTTTCTGTCAGGATTGATCCAGCTGCACTGAAGACTCTTTCCGATAGCACACTTGCAGCTGGGCAAGCGAGCTCCTGTAAGGCATATTGTGCCAATTCAGGCCAGGTGTCCAGTTTAGCAGCCCAATAGTCAAAGGGGAGTGACCTGTGAGGGAGAATATCGATATGGGTGGAAAAGTAGTTTGCAACCATAGTTGACAACTGCTGTCTCCTGTCACTTTCCATCGATGCAGTATTACCAGTTGTGTGAGCGGTACTTGAAAAATCAGTCCACAACATTGTCATGAAACCCCTGTCTCCAACGCCACTTCTGCTGTGTGCACCACGAACACCTCTGCCAAGCTGCCCCCGGCCCGTACGGCTCGTGTGAGAACCATCACCGCTGCTGTGTGCTGGGAATGCCTCAACCAACCGGTTTACCAGAGTTGCTTGTTTATTAGCCATTATTAGGTCAAGGTTCTCCTGTGGCATGATGTTTTGTAATTTGCCTTTATAGCGTGGATCCAGGATGCTGGCCAACCAGTAGTCGTCATCGTTCATCATTTTGGCAATGCGGGGGTCCCTTTTTAGGATCTGCAAGGCATAATTTGACATGTGGGCCAATGTTCCCGGTGTCAATGATGCACTGCGAGTGCTGGTTGGAGGAGCACTTTCTGGCAAATCCACATCCCTCCAGTCACGCACAAACCCGGTACCAGACCTTGCCACGCCAACATTTTCACTTGCCCCACGAGATGCATCCTCCTCCCTAAGTAATCATCCCCATCATCATCCTCCTCCTCCTCTTCTTCCTCCACCTCATCCAGGAGAGGTCCCTGAGCAGACAGTGGCTGAATGTCATCAAGGATTCCCTCCTCTTCCTCCTCATCAACATTGGCAGCAGACGCCTGCTCCTTAAGGTGCGTCAAAGTTTGCATGAGCAGACGCATAAGTGGGATGCTCATGCTTAGGATGGCGTCGTCTGCGCTTACCAGCCGTGTGCATTCCTCAAAACACTGAAGGACTTTACAGAGGTCTTTCAGCTTTGACCACTGCACACCCGACAATTCCATATCTTCCCTCAAACTGCCTGCCCGTGTATCCTCCCACAAAAGCATTGCAGCCTGCCTCTGTTCGCACAGCCTCTCAACCATGTGCAGGTTGGAGTTCCACCTTGTTGCAATGTCTATGATTAGGCGGTGCTTGGGGAGGTGGAGCAATCGCTGCAGCTTCTGCATAGGACTGGAGTGTACGGCCGAGCGATGGATGTGTGAGCACAGTCTTTGCACCTTATGAAGCAGGGATGTTAACTCTGAATAATTTTTAAGGAAGCACTGCACCACCAGATTCAAAGTGTGAGCCAGGCAAGGTACATTTGTGAGTTTTGCACGGGCTATGGCTGCCACAAAATTACGGCCGTTATCACTGGCTACCTTGCCTGCCTCAAGATGTAGACTGCCCAGCCATGACTCAGTTTGTCACTGCAAGTAGTGGGCCAGTACCTCCGCGGTGTGTCTGTTGTCACCCAAAGACATCATCTTTAACACAGCTTGCTGACATTTACCACTGGCTGTTCGATAGTGGGACACCTCGTGTGCAACACTGCCAGCTGCGGATGTAGTGCTCATGCGACTGCGTTCTGTGGACAAGCTTTCGCTGATGGAGGAGGAGGAGTGAAAGCCTACAGCCAAATGAGGACTTTACAGAGGTCTTTCGGCTTCGACCACTGCACACCTGTCAACTCCATGTCTGCTCTCAAAGTGCCTGGCCGTGTATCCTCCCACAAATGCATTATGGCCTGCCTCTGTTCGCACAGCCGCTCAACCATGTGCAGGGTGGAGTTCCACCTTGTTGCAATGTCGATAATGAGGCGGTGGTTGGGAAGGTGGAGCAATCGCTGCAGCTTCTGCATACGAATGGAGTGTACAGGCGACCGGCGGATGTGCGCGCACAGTCTTCGCACCTTCTGGAGCAGGGTTGTTAACTCCGGATAATTGCTGAGGAAGCACTGCACCACCAGGTTCAAGGTGTGAGCCAAGCAAGGCATGTGGCTGAGTTTTGAAAGGGCTATGGCTGCCACAAAATTACGGCCGTTATCACTAACTACCTTGCCTGCCTCAAGATGTATACTGCCCAGCCATGACTCAGTTTGTCGCTGAAAGTACTCGGCCAGCACCTCCGCGGTGTGTCTGTCGCCCAAACACATCATCTGCAACACAGCCTGCTGACGCTTTCCACTAGCTGCTCGATAGGGGGACACCTCGTGTGCAACAGTGGCAGCTGCACATGGAGTGCTCGTACGACTGCGCTCTGTGGACGAGCTTTCGCTTCTGGAGGAGGAGGAGGAGGGTCGAACGCCTACAGCCAACTTTTTCCTATACCGTGGGCAAGGCAGCACTGTCCCACCACCACTGTCCCCTGTGGACCTTGCATCCACCACATTAACCCAGTGCACAGTGATGGACACGTAACGGCCCTGGCCATGCCGACTGGACCATACATCTGTTGTGAGGTGCACCTTTCCACTCACTGACTGCTTGAGTGCATGGACAATGCGGTCTTTCACATGATGGTGGAGGGCTGGGATGGCTTTGCGAGAGAAGTGGCGACTGGGTAGGTCATAGTGTGGTACTGCATAGGCCATGAGTTCGCGGAAAGCTGCACTTTCCACCAACCGATAGGGCATCATCTCTAACGAGATTAGTTTGGCAATGTGGGCGTTCAAACCCAGTGTACGCGGATGAGAGACTGAGTACTTTCTTGACCTACTCATAGTCTCTGGGAGGGTGAGCTGGACTTGAGAGCTGCATATGGTGGAAGTAGCGGTGGACAGGGCGGACTGAGAGAGGGTTGATGATGGTGATGGAGTTGGTGTTCTTTCTGATGGCCTAGATTCAGTCTTTCATTGATATAACAGTGGGATTCCCTGACTGCTTTGGCCTTTCAACGACACCTCAACATTTGCTGCTGTGCTAACCGGTGGGCTTACAGTGGGGGAAACAATGTAGCGTTGCTGACTACCTTATTTGTGATCAGTTGCACATGTGGTACTTGAGGTTTGGTGTTGTGTCCACGCTTGCAAGTGCATGCTGGTTAAATGTCTAAGCATGCAACTGGTATTCAAATTTTTCCCTCAGCTAAAGGTCTTTGCGCACTTCTTACAGATAACCTTGGCCTGATCATGAGGATTTTGTTCAAAAAAGTGCCACACTGCACTCTTCCTACTTTGGAAGACATTTTGCGGCCTAGCACGCTGTGCTATTTTGACCGTCTGGACAAGCTGTCCAGCAACTCTTTTGATTTTTGGAACCTGTCTTTGGAGTGCTCCGGGCCTGCCAGATAGCTCTTGCGATGTCGATGTCTGCTGTGGATGCTCCTCCTCCTCATCTGAGCTATTGGAAGCAGCACCCTCTTCCCCCAATGGATGCCAATCTGGGTCAACAACTGGGTCATCCATCACCTCCTCTTCAATGTCATGTGCACCTTCCTCTGTGTCACCGTGTATGGTGGTATAGTATGCGGGAAGGGGCACCTGAGTCTCATCAGGGTCAGAATCTGGCTCATTACACTGCGAGGACAATGTAGTGCTCTGAGTGAATGTACCAGCAGAATCATCTATCAGTGGCTGTGCATCAGTGCACTCCATGTCAGATTCATCTTGGCCTGGGTAATTCACTATTTCACTTGATAACCCAGGCATGGTATGTGAAAACAGCTCCATGGAGTAATCAGTTGTATGGCCTGCGTCATCCTTCAATCTTGGTTGGGGTGAAGGACACAAGGAAAGGTGTGGTTCATGAACATGAGCCTCCAATGACGACTCAGTGCTTTTATTTTTTACAACTTCAGAAGAGGAGGTGATAGAGCTGGAGGCTGAGTCAGCAATGTAAGCCAAAACTTTTTCCTGAAGCTCTGGCTTTAAAAGCGGTTTGCCAACTCTTAGAAAACTAAGCCTTCGAGGCCTTGTGGAGCCAGACGATGACGCAGGCTCAACACCTCCTGCATTCGGTCCTATTTTGCTTTTGCCACTACCATCAGATCCACCACTAACACCATCATTACCAGCTGGCAACCCCCGCCCAATTCCACGGCCTCTTCCACCAGCCTTCCTCATTTTTAGTAAAAATGTACACAAAATCCCACAAACTATATAGCAATGTAAAACAAGGTACAAGGTGTATATAGGACAGGGGAGATGTAGAATTTCTGAACAAACTTGTGGACACTGTTGGATTGTGTGAGGCCCAGTGAATATCACACCGCTATGTCACAGGCTCAATGTCGTAGGTGTGAAAAATGTCACTATAGGACAGGGGAGATGTAGAATTTCTGAACACACTTGTGGACACTGTTGGATTGTGTGAGGCCCAGTAAGTATCACACCGCTATGTCACAGACTCAATGTCGTAGGTGTGAAAAATGTCACTATAGGACAGGGGAGATGTAGAATTTCTAAACACACTTGTGGACACTGTTGGATTGTGTGAGGCCCAGTGAATATCACACCGCTATGTCACAGTCTCAATGTCGCAGGTGTGAAAAATGTCACTATAGGACAGGGGAGATGTAGAATTTCTGAACACACTTGTGGACACTGTTGGATTGTGTGAGGCCCAGTGAATATCACACCGCTATGTCACAGGCTCAATGTCGCAGGTGTGAAAAATGTCACTATAGGACAGGGGAGATGTAGAATTTCTGAACACACTTGTGGGCACTGTTGGATTGTGTGAGGCACAGTGAATATCACACCGCTATGTCACAGGCTCAATGTCGCAGGTGTGAAAAATGTCACTATAGGACAGGGGAGATGTAGAATTTCTGAACACACTTGTGGACACTGTTGGATTGTGTGAGGCCCAGTGAATATCACACCGCTATGTCACAGGCTCAATGTCGCAGGTGTGAAAAATGTCACTATAGGACAGGGGAGATGTAGAATTTCTGAACACATTTGTGGACACTGTTGGATTGTGTGAGGCCCAGTGAATATCACACCGCTATGTCACAGTCTCAATGTCGCAGGTGTGAAAAATGTCACTATAGGACAGGGGAGATGTAGAATTTCTGAACGCACTTGTGGGCACTGTTGGATTGTGTGAGGGCCAGTGAATATCACACCGCTATGTCACAGTCTCAATGTCGCAGGTGTGAAAAATGTCACTATAGGACAGGGGAGATGTAGAATTTCTGAACACACTTGTGGACACTGTTAGATTGTGTGAGGCCCAGTGAATATCACAACGCTATGTCACAGGCTCAATGTCGCAGGTGTGAAAAATGTCACTATAGGATAGGGGAGATGTAGAATTTCTGAACACACTTGTGGGCACTGTTGGATTGTGTGAGGCCCAGTGAATATCACACCGCTATGTCACAGTCTCAATGTCGCAGGTGTGAAAAATGTCACTATAGGACAGGGGAGATGTAGAATTTCTGAACACACTTGTGGACACTGTTGGATTGTGTGAGGCCCAGTGAATATCACACCGCTATGTCACAGGCTCAATGTTGCAGGTGTGAAAAATGTCACTATAGGACAGGGGAGATGTAGAATTTCTGAACACACTTGTGGACACTGTTGGATTGTGTGAGGCCCAGTGAATATCACACCGCTATGTCACAGTCTCAATGTCGCAGGTGTGAAAAATATCACTATAGGATAGGGGAGATGTAGAATTTCTGAACACACTTGTGGACACTGTTGGATTGTGTGAGGCCCAGTGAATATCACACCACTATGTCACAGGCTCAATGTCGCAGGTGTGAAAAATATCACTATAGGATAGGGGAGATGTAGAATTTCTGAACACACTTGTGGACACTGTTGGATTGTGTGAGGCCCAGTGAATATCACAACGCTATGTCACAGGCAGAAATTGGCTAGTGTATGACAAACTACAAGGTGTATATAGAATTGGGCAGAATAGGAATCTCCCTAGAGTGTAGGTCTGTAAGAACGGAACAAGTCCTCGACTTATCCTTACAGAGTCACACACAGATAGCTTCACTGTGGCCATGATAACAGCCGTTACACGGTACTGAGAGAGGAGCGTGCACGTACACGGCTGTCCGGTGTCCGTAAAATTGTCAAGCTCCGTGTTTTTTAAGTATACGGACTGACACACGCTGTCTCTCTATAGTTTTGAATGTGATCAAACAGCAAATATACTTAACTGTTTGAAAACCAGACAAAACTAGAATGTGGAGGTCTGTAAGAACGGAACAGGTCCTCGACTTATCCTTACAGAGTCACACACAGATAGCTTCACTGTGGCCATGATAACAGCCGTTACACGGTACTGTGTGAGGAGCGTACACCGCTGTATGGTGTGAAAAAATGCACGCTCAGTACCTCACCAGGACAAAAAAAAAATTTGGATTGCTTTTAAAAAAGCAGTTTGCAGAGCAGTGAGAAAACAGCAATGCAGCTATCAGGAAGCCTTATAAGGCAGCCTAACAACCAACACAGCTGATCCAGCAAAATATAGCCTCCACTTGCACTGCACACACAGTGACTTGTGTGTTGTACAGGCAAAATCGCTAGCAGCAGAAGCAGTTTTTGGTGTCTTCTTCCCTGCTTAACGCTCTCCTTACAGAATCAGCAGCAGCAGCTCTCCCTATTCTGAGATCAGCATGAGTAACATGGCGGTCGGCGTGCACGCCCTTTTATACCCCCTGTGATGCCCCCCAAAGCAAGCCAATCACTTGCATGCCCTTCTCAAAGATTGTGGTGACCCCTGCCTATGTCATCACGTTGCCCACAGTGTCCGTGGATCTTGATTGGCTGAAAAAGGGCGGAAAACAAACTTTTGAAACGCGACTTTGGCGCTAAAGTCGCCGAGCTCGTGGCCGACCTCACCCTAGGGTCAGGTTTCTTTTCATGAAACCCGACTTTACCAAAAGTCGGCGACTTTTGAAATTTTTCGACCTGTTTCGCTCAACTCTACTCCATACAGTATTATGGCCACCGCATAGTGCGCTATACAGAGTAAGGAGGCCCATATATTTCTCCATACAGAATCATTGGTCCCATATAATGTTTGAAACAGTATATGATGAGCTCCACATAATGCTACAGTATATGTTGGTCCCCATGGATGAAGCTGCACTGTCTTATGGGCCCAAATAATGCCTGGTATGGAGTGCGTATCACCCACAGGCTAATGGTTTGTGTGAACGCTTCAACAGTACCCACAAACAGATGCTCCGCATGCTGGTTGAGACCCAAGGGCGCGACTGGGAGCGGTACCTCCCACATCTGCTGTTCGCTTACAGAGAAGTTCCGCAGGCCTCGACCGGGTTCTCCCCCTTCGAGCTCCTGTATGGCAGGCGAGTCCGAGGACCCCTTGGGTTGATAAGAGAATCCTGGGAAGATGAGCCAAACCCCACAGAAGTGTCCATCGTGGATTATGTCATGCGCTTCCGTGACAAGATGCAGACCTTGACGCAATTGATGCATGACAACATGATGCAGGCTCAGGCTGACCAGAAGCACTGGTATGACCAGAACGCTCGGGAGCGGACCTACCAGGTGGGTCAAAAGATGTGGGTGCTGGTCCCCGTACCAACGGATAAGCTTCAGGCAGCCTGGGAAGGCCCATACGTTGTCCACCAACAGCTCAACCCGGTCACCTACTTGGTCACGCTTGACCATGCTCGGGGTAGGCGCAAGGCCTTTCACGCAGGGGAGGGATTCAGCGGGTTCTCCCCGGTTCGGTGGAACCGGTTGTTAAAAAAGCAGCTGATTCCCCTAACCGGCGAGATTCAGAGCCGCGATCTGGTTCTGAGGACTATACAGGGGCCGGAGCTGCAGCCAGCACAGTGCGGGGATCGCCGCGTCACATCCACAGGGAGCACAGAGCTCACCTCCAGCCCAGCCCCAGGAAGCAAGAACCCGGAACTACAGCTACCGTATATCACCAAGGAGACGCGCCCCCATCCTGCAGCAAGTGCCCAGAGAGCGTGTGGTGCTGTGAGGACGCGGTCAGGCGCTCAGGTACACGGAACACGCTGAATCTGGGGGGGACAGTGGACTCTCGGGGACAGAGAGGTCTGGAGGAGACAGAGAGGTCTGGGGGGAGAGAGAGAAGTCCGGAGGGGACAGAAGGGACAGAGGACTAGAGGGGTCAGATGAGTCCAGAGGGGACTGAGGAGTCTGAGGGAGAGAAAGGAGTCCAGAGAGGACTAGAGGGGACAGAGGAGTCTGGGGTGGACAGAGGAGTACAGAGGGGACACAGGAGTCTGGGGTGGACAGAGGAGTACAGAGGGGACACAGAAGTCTGGGGTGGACAGAGGAGAAAAGAGGAGTCTGGGGTAGACACAGGAGTTTGGGGTGGACAGAGGACACAGGAGTCTGGGGTGGACAGAGGAGTACAAAGGGGACAGAGAAGTACAGAGGGGACACAGGAGTCTGGGGTGGACAGAGGAGTATAGAGGGGACACAGGAGTTTGGGGTGGACATAGGGGACAGAGGAGTCTGGGGTGGACAAAAGGGGCAGAGGAGTCTGGGGTGGACAGAAGGGACAGAGGACCTGTGCCTGCCTATTGGGGACCTGTGCAGCACTGTGCTGCCTATTGGGGACCTGTGCTGCCTATTGGGGATGTGTGCTGCCTATAGGGAACAATGCTGCCTATTGGGGACCTGTGCTGCCTATTGGGGACCTGTGCTGCCTATAGGGACCTGTGCTGTCTATTAGGGACCTGTGCTGCCTATTGGGGACCTGTGCTGTGTATTGGGGCCCTGTGCTGCCTATTGGGGACCTGTGCTGCCTATTGGGGACCAATGCTGCTTATTGGGGACCTGTGCTGCCTATTAGGGAGCAATGCTGCTTTTTGGGGACCTGTGCTGCCTATAGGGGACAATGCTGCCTATTGGGGACCTGTGCTTGCCTATTGGGGAACAATTCTGCCTATTGGGGACCTGAGCCTGCCTATTTGGGACCTGTGCCTGCCTATTGGGGAACAATGCTGCCTATTGTGGACCTGTGCTGCCTATAGGGAACAATGCTGCCTATTGTGGACCTGTGCTGCCTATAGGGAACAGCTCCTTGACTGCGCCCCTACTTGTATATGTTTGAGGAAAAGTTGTGTGTAAATGGGTGTGGCTTAATAATGGGTGTGTCTTAAAATGGGTGTGGTTTTCCTACAAACAAACACAGAACCTGTTGATAAAAATTTGAATCCCACCACTGCTTTCACGTCAACATGCTGAGGCGCACCATGACCGTGAAGCTTGCGTCCTACTGGTCTGCAACCTGCCCGAGGATGGGGAGGAAGATCCCCTCCTGGACATACTGGCCCAAGCCAAGGCCGATAGGTCCATTGAGGACATGGAGATAAGTGGTTTGCTAACCGTATCCCAGCGGTCGCAGTTGGTGGAAACCCTGGAATCCTTCCGGGCTGTGTTCACCAACCGGCCTGGGAGGACGGAGTTAGCGGTTCATGATGTGGACATCGGGAATCACGCCCCACTACGGCGAACACCTTATCGGATCTCTGAGGCGGTGCAACAAGTCATGCGCCAAGAGATCAATGAGATGTTAAGGCTGGGGGTGATTCGATGGTCAAAAAGCGCGTGGGCTTCACCTGTTGTCCTCGTGCCTAAAAAGGATCGAACCACCCGGTTCTGCGTGGACTACAGGGGGCTCAACGCCATCACAACCTCTGATGCCCACCCGATACCGCGCATCCAGGATCTGCTTGAGCGTTGGCAAAAGCAAGGTATATATCCATCATGGATTTGAGTCGGGGATACTGGCAGATTCCCCTGAGCCCTGAGGCGCAGGAAAAATCTGCCTTTATCACCCCCTTTGGACTGTACAAGTCCACAGTCATGCCCTTCGGCATGAAAAATGCCCCTGCCACTTTCCAGCGGATGGTCAACCACCTACTCCGGGGACTGGAGGAGTACGCAGTGGCGTACTTAGACGACATTGCCATCTTCAGTTCCACCTGGGAGGAACACCTTCATCATCCCCAGGAGGTGCTCAAGCGTCTTCACCAGGCAGGCCTGACTATCAAGCCGGGAAAGTGCCAGATGGGCATGAGGGAGGTCCACTACCTGGGGCGCCGGGTAGGCGGGGGTTCCTTGAGTCCGGAGCCAGAAAAGGTTGATGCAATCGCGTCCTGGCCCACCCCCAGGACCAAGAAACAGGTGAAGTCCTTCGTGGGCACTGCCGGGTACTATAAGCGCTTTGTTCAAGACTATTGCACCCATGCAAAACCCTTGACTGACCTCACCAAGCAGAGGCTACCCCAAACAGTCAACTGGACAGATGACTGTGAGGCGGCTTTCCAAGCTTTGAAAACAGCCCTGTGCAGCTCCCTAGTGTTGAGAGCAGTCGACAGCAGTCGCCCGTTTCTGGTACAGACCGACGCCAGCGAGTTTGGCCTCGGTGCTGTGCTCAGCCAGGTCGACTCGGGGAACCAGGAGCACCCCGTGTTGTACCTGAGCCGGAAACTTTTGCCGAGGGAAGTGGCATACTCGACCATCGAGAAGGAGTGTCTGGCCATGGTGTGGGCAATGCAACGTTTGCAGCCCTACCTGTATGGGCGCACCTTCATGGTGGTAACCGACCACAACCCTCTGAGCTGGTTGCACACAGTGTCCAGAACCAATGGAAGGTTGCTCCGCTGGAGCCTTGCCCTTCAACAGTATGACTTTACTGTACAACACAAAAAGGGGAGCGAACATGGAAATGCTGATGGGATGTCCCGCCGGGGCGAACCCGCTGAGGTGCGCATGGCCAATTACCGAGAGGTAATGCCTCCGTAGCGCCCTCTAAAAGGGGAGGTGTAATATAAAATGTCTGTGAGATCTGTATGATGAAGTAATGTAAGATAAGATTTTGCAGAACTTTCTAGAATCTCCCATTGCTAATCTTCTGAGGAGATTGTAGCTTGTCACACAGCTTGCAGCATCCAACCTTCCCCCTCTGCCTGCTGGTAAAAGGACACCGATGATTTCCTGTGAGCTAGGAATGTTAATTATGCGGAGTGGACAGCATGTCTTTGTTTAAAACCAGGGGTTTGAATGCAGCTATGGGAAGTATTAAAACAGGTCATATTGTAAAAACCATACACCTCAGAGATATAATAATCATTTCATTGCGTAGGCATCAAAGCCAGCTTTCTAAAACCCTAAGTCTCACGATTCTCAGACCTTCAGAGACTGAGATATGGATTCCTTCTAAATGGTGTGTCAGAACTACTGCATATTTGGTTTTGAATTGTTGTAATCAACAAACTACAAAGAATGATACCATGTGCGTGTTTGTGCAAACTTCCTCCTACGAGATACAGTTATATTAAGTTTTGTAGTTTGATTCTAAATCCAAGAGTAGGGGGCTGACCCTCTCCAGACTGCCCCTTTTGGTGATGTCACAGACCCTAGTCTATGGGTATTCCCTAGCAAATTCCAGTCACTTGGAGCTACAGAGTCCGTGCTGACCAGAACCCAGATGAGTGGAGACGTGTGGTTCCGCCTTCTCCCAGCCACATGGGTTGCCTAACACCAACTGGCCACATGTAAGTGTACTTTCTTATTTTATCCACTTTGTTTTATATTTGTATTTGTACATATGTAATGTCTCAACTTTATAGCAACTTTTATCTGTATAATCACTGCCCTTTCAGGAATAAATCGCAAAAGTATTAGCTCTGTCTCCATGCTCTAAGAAACGAACTATGCGCCTTTTTTAGGTAATCGCTACTAATTTGGGGTTTGTCACGGACCCTCTTAATTAACTCTTTGATTAAGTAAAGCGTGGCTGGTGGCAGCGTGGTGTGCACGGCTGGCTAAGCTAGCTGGCAGTACAGACAGGTCTTGCATGCTGAATGAGGGGCTGCGGCCACAGCATTGATAATTCCCTTACTGCAGTAGTCTAGTGGCCCGTGCACAACCAGCAGCCCGTCCGGCGACTAATTATCCTAGGTGCAATTCCCTGACTGACCTGAGGGTAAGGGGGGTGCCGGAGAGCTGTGAGTTCCAAATTGGAACTGAGAAAGTGGGATATACATAAATCACCACAGTTCTTGGAAGGTTGTTAGCAGTGGCGGGGCATCCAAAATAACCCCCCCTGTGGTAAATTGTTAGAGCAAGGTTAGCTTGCTGCATTTTTATCACATGATGCCAGTGGTGGGATAACTAAGATAAGCCCCCACTGTGCCTGTGATAGCCGTGTGCCGGCAGTGTGTCGCGTCCCTCCGTTCGTTGATACACCCGTGTCAGTGGTGGGATTGTGACATATTGGTGACACAGGGTCCGCTGTCCATCGCGTTTTGGTGGCAGCGGGACCCCCGTTCGTCACATATTGGTGGCAGCAGTGGGCTGTTCATCACAAGGGTTATTTGGCTAAATTTGTGGGGGGTAGGGCTGGCTCCAGGTTTTCACGTGCCCTGGGCCAAAGAGCGCCCCTTTAACACATAGCACAACTCATGATGCTCCAATACGGCAGAGAAATAGCGGTATAGTACAATGAAAAATACTTCACTTTTTACATCTCATGACTGATATCCATTTTAAATTCTCCAATAGCTCGAAAAACGGACAGTATATTACTCCATACAGTATTATGGCCACCACATAGTGCTCTATACAGAGTAATGAGGCCCATATATTTCTCCATACAGAATCACTGGTCCCATAAAATGTTTGAAACAGTATATGATGAGCTCCACATAATGCTACAGTATATGTTGGTCCCCATGGATGAAGCTGCACTGTCTTATGGGCCCAAATAATGCTCCATATATAATGGGCCCCATTTCTAATGCTCTAGTGTATAATGGGCCCTGTAAATGCTGCTCCAGTGTCTGATGTCCACCTTTGGAATGCTCCAGTGTATGGTGGGTCCCATATATCATTCTCCAGAGTATAGTGCTCCCCAAAAATTGCTGTCCCAACATTGAAAACAATTAAATAAGTCTCCTCAAATAAGTCTCCTCACTAGGGAATCCCTGTACTAGTCTGGGCGTACAGACGTGATGTCATTGCGCTCTCTGATCAGAATATCACTGTCTGGAAACGCGGATGACGTCATGGCGGTGGAGCAGGGAGAGGTACGTATTTCAACTTTGCAAGTGCTGTGATCCTGAACAAGCAGGGGGGGCCCACTCGTTGGTGACGGCTCTGGCACAGGGCCCCTCATAGTACGGCGGTGTGTCTGACGGCGGGTGGGCCGAACCTGCGCTTTCATCTGCACCTTCTTCTTTGTCACCGTGTAAGGTGGTACAGTATATGGGAAGGGTAACCTGAGTTTCATCAGGGTCAGATTCTGGCTGTGCGAGGGGAATGTAGTGGTCTGGGTCAATGTACCAGCAGAATCATCTAGCAGTGGCTGGGCATCAGTGCACTTGTGGCGCCCCCTGGAGTACGGTCGCCACAGTGGCATTACCTTCCTCCTAGGGAGTGTGATGTCATGCTTGGGAGCATCGAAGGATCTCTCTAGCAGTTAAACTAACACACAAAACATTTCCCACTCCAGGCAAGCAGGGAGACCTCTGAACCTGACTGCTGAGGAGCTGCTGTCTGTGGTCGGGAGGAGGTAAGTTAGGGCAGTCTGTGAAGGGAAGGGGACGTGAGAAGGGGAGCTGGAGGATGAGCAGAGTTAAGACTCACTCCTAGCTGGAGCACATGGTCCAGATTCCGGTCTCCGAGTTTGTAGGGACATTGATGTTCCTGCAGCCGAAACCGGAGGAAGTAGCAGTTGTAAATGCTCTGTACCCAACTAAGCCTCTGAGGCCCCAGCAGCGACGTGTGGGAGCCAGAAGGAAAAGGCTACGGCTGCCTGCCATACGAGAAAGTTCCAAAAGAGAGTCAACAGGGGAACTTCATTGAACTCAGCACTGCGAGTACCTCAGATAAGCGCTAGAACGGAGGCCACACTACCTATCTGCAGAGAGAGAATTCCAAATTGGCTTCCAGACTGACCAACTCCTTCTCCATCTGTACTCTGGGTCCTGGACAGCACTTACCAAGTACAGATAAAGGAACTGCACGACTGTGTCTGTCATCTTTCTCCTGCGCCTGGCACACGGCTCTGCTACATCCTGCACTGCACACCATCTACCAACTCTTTCATCTGCCCTGCAACTACGGCCCTACCTGTGCAGGGCTTCTACATCTTAGCTGCACCACAACATCGGTCCCAGAGAAGCGACACTGTAGTGCTGGTCAATCTAATCATAGACCACAGGTGGCGTCACGTATCATTCACCTATAAACTTAATTCACCTCTTTGCATGGACGCCCAGGGCCACGGAACGGGTCAGCACCACCGTGACACATCTCTGTGAGACACCGGCCCGGTACCGATTAACCCCACTGCCCTTGCTGCCACCCACACTCCATGTCAGATTCATCTTGGACTGGGGAATTCACGATTTGACTTGATAACCCAGGCATGGTATGATAGAAAGAGCTACATGGACTAATGTGAAGTGTGGCCTGCTGCATCATTCACTTTGGGTGGGGGTGCAGGACACAAGGAAAAGGTTTCTTCCTGACCAGGAGCCAGCACTTGACGACCCAGTGCTTGCATTTTTTGAAACTTCAGAAGAGGAGGGCATATTTGCTGGAGTCTGTTTCCGCAATGTAAGCCAAAACGAGTTCCTCATGCTCTGGCTTTAAAAGCGGTTAACCTACTTCCAGAAAAGGTAGCCTTCCAGGCGTTCCGGAGCCAGACCATGACGCAGGCTCAACACCTCCTGCATTAGCTGCTATTATGCTTTTGCACTACCAGCAGATGCACCACCACCATCAGCACGAACTGGCCCCCCCCACGCCCACGTCCGCGGCCTCTTCCACCAAACTTCAAAATTTATCACAAAATAGACACAAAATAACATCAGATATATGGCACTGTATCAGAAGCGTACAGCTCTATTCAGTCAAAGGATAATTGTCAATCTCCATATATATTCCATCAGTCACACAGAGACGCTCACAGGCTCAGTATGGATTAGACAAGAATATAAAAAGTAGACAAAGTGTACAGTATCATCAGATAGCAGGTATATATAGCATAGTTTAAACATTAACAATGTATGTCTATATATCAGGAGTAGTGTTGAGCCAACGCGCTAGTGTTTTGGTTCGTCGCACAGGAGGCAAGTTCGTCGAACCACATTGAAAACAATGGCAGGCAAACACAAACACATACAAACACATAGAAAACAATTACAAAACACCTTAAAAGGTGTCCCAAAGCCGAAAAAATGCTCAGAAGACAAAAATTACATATGGAAAAGGGCAACTACATTTAGAAACGAGGTGGAGGAGTAAGAGGAGGAGGTGGAGGAGACACAGATATAGGCTTGTCATGCCCTTATGAAGTCAAGAAAGGCTGGAATAAAAATGTAAAATAAAACAAAAAAAAAAAATTCTGAAACCGAACACGATCATATACCGTCGGACTTCCCACCAATAAATTATGCCAACTGGCGATCGGGCGGCGTTATTCCCACGAACCTCCAAACAGCGTCCATGAAGGCAAAGTGTTTGTTTTCCGGGGGCAGTATGATTGCAAAGCGGAACCTTAAAGGAAAGTCCAAAAGGGCACCACCAGGAGTGGAGCCTGCGGCTTAATTGGACTCCACCTGGGAAACCACAACCATGCCACCTCAAGAAAAGATGCACACATTGAAAGTTTTGTCGATTCTGTGTGTGGTGTGGTATGTCCGTTTGTACTTGTGCTAGCGATTTGTCAGCTTTATTCCGTTAACGAACGAGACTCCGGCATGCCCCCGCGATACGCGTCAAGCTTACTAGAGGGATACGCGAGGCTCTGGCATGCGAGATCGAGCAATAACAGGTCTATCATGGCCTTACATGTCTGGGGCTGCATGCGTGCTACACTGAAAGGACCAGCTTTTGTCGCTTACAGGTGCAGATTACCCGCTGAACACCGTTAGTGATGGGGATCTGTGATTCCAATTATTCCCCGCGAGCGATGATTTCCCAGTAAGTGCAGGTCAACCGCAATTCCTAAATGAGGCCTAACCGGCATTCCTGAAAAAATGCAAAAAATTCCATGTCCAAGCCACAGGTGCTGTAGCTTGCTTAACAGCTCGGCAGCCGTTCTCAGGCCCAGTATGGATTCCACAAGATTCTAGAAAGTTGATAAAGGGTACAGTTTCACCGGATAACACGTATATATGTAGCATAGTTTACACATTAAAAGCCTATGTCTATAGATCAGGAGGCAGGCTCAGACGGTCTCAGGCCCAGTATGGATTAGACGTGATTGGACAAAGGTGACAAAGGTTACCGTATCACTGGATAACAGGTATGTATAGCATAGTTTACACATTAAAAATATATATCTATATATCAGGAGGCAGACTCAGACGTTCTCAGGTCCAGTATGGATTTGACCAGATTGTACAAAGTTGAGAAAGGGTACATTATCGCTGGATAGCAGGTATATATAGCATAGTTTAAACCTTTAAAATCTCCGTGTTCTCAGTATGGATTAGACAACAATCTAAAAAGTCGAAAAAAGGAAATGTATTTGAAACGTACACCAGTATGCACTTTTGGTGGTATTTTTTAATCTTCATATATATTTCTGTCTCAGTAAGACAGTCCAGACTCTCCGCAATAGGAAATGAGATGCATACAATTACTGACATAAAGTCTAGTGATTGCAGAAATCTAGGAATTACTATTCACGGGAAAAACTTCCGTCACAATTCGCAGAGGCGATGCTGACCCTCAATTAATTAGTGTGTGGAGACAGCAAAAACCTTTCTTTGTGAAGAAAGTGTTGCTGTATCGCAGTACCGTTGATCCCATCGCCGTTACTTATATCCATCCAATTTTGATCACAGGGAGAGATGTAAACATGGTGCTCACTGCCTATCATGATCTGTCACGTAACTTTGGAGTGCAAAATACAGAAGCCACAGGCCGTAGGCGATTCAATTTGATTGGCATGAGAGGGCACATTTAAAAATGTGCGCTGGAATGTCACACGCCTGTGGGTAGGAAAACTGTGAAAGCTGATGAGAAACCACCACTGCATCTCATTGTGAGTCGACGTCCATAAGAAATGGAAGCCATTGATCATCTGAAGCTAGAGCCCAGCCAGTGGGACAGGGCATAGCTACGTCTAACCATCATCTTCTATCAGTTTGCCAAATTTGTAGTGGCAGTCTCAGTGAATGATTTGACAGCCCAGACTACACAGCGGAGGAGCAGGGAGAGGTAAACATTGCAAATGCTGGGGCTCTGCCCAAGCAAGGGGGGCCCACTCGTGGGCGTCGGTACTGGCAATAGGCCCCTCATAGTACGGCGGTGTGTCTGACGGTGGGTGTGCATCCCCACCGTCAGAGACACTTGATTGCACTATGAGGGACCCTGTGACAGTGCCCGCACCCAAGAGTCGGCCCACCCACCTGTCCAGGGCAACGGCACTCGCACGGTTGCATGCGCTAGGTGGTGACCCCGGCCATGGGGGGAGGAGGCAGCCCAGTTAGGGAGTTTTTTGCTGGCCAGGGCCCCAGCATTTGCAATCTTTACCTCTCCCTGCTCCTCCGCTGTGTGATCTGGGCCGTCAAATCCATACTGTGCCTGACACCGTCTGAGCCTGCCTCCTGATGTATAGACATATATTTTGAATGTGTACGCTATCCATACATGTTATCCGGGGATACGGTACCCCTTCTAACCTTTGTGCAATGACGTGCAATCCATACTGGGCAGAACACCGTCTGAGCCTGCCTCATGCTGTATAGACATATATTTTGAATGTGTACGCTATCCATACATGTTATCCAGGGATACGGTACCCTTTCTAACCTTTGTGCAATGACGTGCAATCCATACTGGGCCTAACACCGTCTGAGCCTGCCTCATGCTGTATAGACATATATTTTGAATGTGTACGCTATCCATACATGTTATCCAGGGATACGGTACCCTTTCTAACCTTTGTGCAATGACGTGCAATCCATACTGGGCCTAACACCATCTGAGCCTGCCTCATGCTGTATAGACATATATTTTGAATGTGTACGCTATCCATACATGTTATCCGGGGATACAGTACCCCTTCTAACCTTTGTGTAATGACGTGCAATCCATACTGGGCCTAACACCATCTGAGCCTGCCTCATGCTGTATAGACATATATTTTGAATGTGTACGCTATCCATACATGTTATCCAGGGATACGGTACCCTTTCTAACCTTTGTGCAATGACGTGCAATCCATACTGGGCCTAACACCGTCTGAGCCTGCCTCATGCTGTATAGACATATATTTTGAATGTGTACGCTATCCATACATGTTATCCGGGGATACGGTACCCTTTCTAACCTTTGTGCAATGACGTGCAATCCATACTGGGCCTAACACCGTCTGAGCCTGCCTCATGCTGTATAGACATATATTTTGAATGTGTACGCTATCCATACATGTTATCCGGGGATACGGTACCCTTTCTAACCTTTGTGCAATGACGTGCAATCCATACTGGGCCTAACACCGTCTGAGCCTGCCTCATGCTGTATAGACATATATTTTGAATGTGTACGCTATCCATACATGTTATCCAGGGATACGGTACCCTTTCTAACCTTTGTGCAATGACGTGCAATCCATACTGGGCCTAACACCGTCTGAGCCTGCCTCATGCTGTATAGACATATATTTTGAATTTGTACGCTATCCATACATGTTATCCGGGGATACGGTACCCTTTCTAACCTTTGTGCAATGACGTGCAATCCATACTGGGCCTAACACCGTCTGAGCCTGCCTCATGCTGTATAGACATATATTTTGAATGTGTACGCTATCCATACATGTTATCCGGGGATACGGTACCCCTTCTAACCTTTGTGCAATGACGTGCAATCCATACTGGGCCTAACACCGTCTGAGCCTGCCTCATGCTGTATAGACATATATTTTGAATGTGTACGCTATCCATACATGTTATCCGGGGATACGGTACCCCTTCTAACCTTTCTGCAATGACGTGCAATCCATACTGGGCCTAACACCGTCTGAGCCTGCCTCATGCTGTATAGACATATATTTTGAATGTGTACGCTATCCATACATGTTATCCGGGGATACGGTACCCCTTCTAACCCTTGTGCAATGACGTGCAATCCATACTGGGCCTAACACCGTCTGAGCCTGCCTCATGCTATATAGACATATATTTTGAATGTGTACGCTATCCATACATGTTATCCAGGGATACGGTACCCTTTCTAACCTTTGTGCAATGACGTGCAATCCATACTGGGCCTAACACCGTCTGAGCCTGCCTCATGCTGTATAGACATATATTTTGAATGTGTACGCTATCCATACATGTTATCCGGGGATACGGTACCCCTTCTAACCTTTGTGCAATGACGTGCAATCCATACTGGGCCTAACACCGTCTGAGCCTGCCTCATGCTGTATAGACATATATTTTGAATGTGTACGCTATCCATACATGTTATCCGGGGATACGGTACCCTTTCTAACCTTTGTGCAATGACGTGCAATCCATACTGGGCCTAACACCGTCTGAGCCTGCCTCATGCTGTATAGACATATATTTTGAATGTGTACGCTATCGATACATGTTATCCAGGGATACGGTACCCTTTCTAACCTTTGTGCAATGACGTGCAATCCATACTGGGCCTAACACCGTCTGAGCCTGCCTCATGCTGTATAGACATATATTTTGAATGTGTACGCTATCCATACATGTTATCCGGGGATACGGTACTCTTTCTAACCTTTGTGCAATGACGTGCAATCCATACTGGGCCTAACACCGTCTGAGCCTGCCTCATGCTGTATAGACATATATTTTGAATGTGTACCCTATCCATACATGTTATCCGGGGATACGGTACCCCTTCTAACCTTTGTGCAATGACGTGCAATCCATACTGGGCCTAACACCATCTGAGCCTGCCTCATGCTGTATAGACATATATTTTGAATGTGTACGCTATCCATACATGTTATCCGGGGATACGGTACCCCTTCTAACCTTTTTGCAATGACGTGCAATCCATACTGGGCCTAACACCGTCTGAGCCTGCCTCATGCTGTATAGACATATATTTTGAATGTGTACGCTATCCATACATGTTATCCGGGGATACGGTACCCCTTCTAACCTTTGTGCAATGACGTGCAATCCATACTGGGCCTAACACCGTCTGAGCCTGCCTCATGCTGTATAGACATATATTTTGAATGTGTACGCTATCCATACATGTTATCCAGGGATACGGTACCCTTTCTAACCTTTGTGCAATGACGTGCAATCCATACTGGGCCTAACACCGTCTGAGCCTGCCTCATGCTGTATAGACATATATTTTGAATGTGTACGCTATCCATACATGTTATCCGGGGATACGGTACCCCTTCTAACCTTTGAGCAATGACGTGCAATCCATACTGGGCCTAACACCGTCTGAGCCTGCCTCATGCTGTATAGACATATATTTTGAATGTGTACGCTATCCATACATGTTATCCGGGGATACGGTACCCTTTCTAACCTTTGTGCAATCACGTGCAATCCATACTGGGCGTGAGAACGGCTGGCGAGCTGTTAAGCAAGCTACAGCACCTGTCCAGACAAGTACAGGGATTCCCTAGCGAGGAGACTTATTTGATTGTTTTCTATGTTGGGACAGCAATTTTTGGGGAGCACTATACTCTGGAGAATGATAGATGGGGCCCACCATACACTGGAACATTCCAAAGGTGGACATCAGACACTGGAGCAGCATTTACAGGGCCCATTATACACTAGAGCATTAGAAATGGGGCCCATTATGTTTGGAGCATTATTTGGGCCCATAAGACAGTGGAGCTTCATCCATGGGGACCAACATATACTGTAGCATTATGTGGAGCTCATCATATACTGTTTCAAACATTATATGGGACCAATGATTTTGTATGGAGAAATAGATGGGCCTCGTCATGAGATGTAAAAAGTGAGGTATTTTTCATTGTACTATACCGCTATTTCTCTGCCGTATCGGAGCATGATGAGTTGTGGTATGTGTTAAAGGGGCGCTCTTTCGCCCAGGGCACATGAAAACCTGCAGCCAGCCCTCCCCCCCCACAAATTTAGCCAAATAACCCCCATCTTTCAGTGCGTAACTTGTATTATGAAGTTAATTAAGGTTGACAAGCTTAAGTAAGAAGAATTGATGCTTTTGGCATTCAAATGGGCACTGTAGGTGTGTTTCCTGTCCTCCTCTCACTGCCGACTTTTATTCCCCATTGACTTACATTGGGTTTCGTGTTTCGGGACGACCCCGACTTTTCCCTATAATCGGACGATCTTGCTCGACCCGACTTTTGGAAAAGTCGGGTTTCACGAAACGAAACGCGACCCTAAAAAAGCAAAAGTCGCTCAACTCTAGTTCTGACCTCCTGGCTTGGCTATCGTTACTCCGTTACAGTTTGTCCCTATTGTACCGTCTATTGCCCGTTCTGGTTTTCTGACTTATTGCTACATCCTGACTATCCATTCTATCTAACCCTTTGGTACTGTATTGCTATCTTGTGCTTTGACCCTGGCTTCATCTGGTTTCTGTCTCTGTCTATGCCGCTTGGTAACATTGTCCTGTAGTTACCTTTCTAGGAGTTTCCCTGCAGCTCCTAGCTCTATGGAGCTTAGGCCACGCCCCCAGCAATCATGTGCTTCAGGTCCTGATACTCTGAAGCATGCATCATCACCGCTGCTGCCATGCTCCACAGGTATCTTTGAGCACTGTTTTTGTACTCAGTACACCCGCACTGGCTCAGTGAGCAAGTGCAGTGCGGTGCTCCTGACAGAAGGTAGTCAGCAACACTACATTGTTTCCCCCACTGTAAGCCCACCGGTTAGCACACCACCAGCAGCAAATGTTGAGTTGTCGTCGCAAGGGCAAATCAGTCAGGGAATCACACTGTTATTTCAATGAAAGACTGAATCTAGGTCATCAGAAAGAACACCAACTCCATCACCAACCCTCTCTCAGTCCGCCATGCGAAATAGGTGAAGTACCAGGAAGAGGTGGACCAAAGCAAGCCATTTTTCTGTCACCCTATGTGTCATCAGGGGAAGGTGGGACAAAATCCTTGGAAACCCATGCGTGGTTCATTTTAATGAAGGTTAGATCATCCACATTTTGGGTTGACAGACGGGTCCTTTTTTCTGTCAGGATTGATCCAGCTGCACTGAAGACTCTTTCCGATAGCACACTTGCAGCTGGGCAAGCGAGCTCCTGTAAGGCATATTGGGCCAATTCAGGCCAGGTGTCCAGTTTAGCGGCCCAATAGTCAAAGGGGAATGACCTGTGTGGGAGAACATCGATATGGGAGGAAAAGTAGTTTGTAACCATAGTTGACAACTGCTGTCTCCTGTCACTTTCCATCGATGCAGTATTACCAATTGTGTGAGCGGTATTTGAAAAATCAGTCCACAACATTGTCATGAAACCCCTGTCTCCAACGCCACTTCTGCTGTGTGCACCACGAACACCTCTGCCAAGCTGCCCCCGGCCCGTACGGCTCGTGTGAGAACCATCACCGCTGCTGTGTGCTGGGAATGCCTCAAGCAACCGATTTACCAGAGTTGCTTGTTTATTAGCCAATATTAGGTCAAGGTTCTCCTGTGGCATGATGTTTTGTAATTTGCCTTTATAGCGTGGATCCAGGATGCTGGCCATCCAGTAGTCGTCATCGTTCATCATTTTGGCAATGCGGGGGTCCCTTTTTAGGATCCGCAAGGCATAATCTGACATGTGGGCCAATGTTCCCGGTGTCAATGATGCACTGCGAGTGCTGGGTGGAGGAGCACTTTCTGGCAAATCCACATCCCTCCAGTCACGCACAAACCCTGTACCAGACCTTGCCACACCAACATTTTCACTTGCCCCACGAGATGCATCCTCCTCCCCTAAGTAATCATCCCCATCATCCTCCTCCTCCTCCTCCTCTTCTTCCTCCACCTCGTCCAGGAGAGGTCCCTGAGCAGACAATGGCTGAATGTCATCAAGGATTCCCTCCTCCTCTTCCTCCTCATCAACATTGGCTGCAGACGCCTGCTCCTTAAGGTGCGTCAAAGTTTGCATGAGCAGACGCATAAGTGGGATGCTCATGCTTAGGATGGCGTCGTCTGCGCTTACCAGCCGTGTGCATTCCTCAAAACACTGAAGGACTTTACAAAGGTCTTTCAGCTTCGACCACTGCACGCCTGTCAACTCCATGTCTGCTCTCAAAGTGCCTGGCCGTGTATCCTCCCACAAATGCATTATGGCCTGCCTCTGCTCGCACAGCCGCTCCACCATGTGCAGGGTGGAGTTCCATCTTGTTGCAATGTCGATAATGAGGCGGTGGTTGGGAAGGTGGAGCAATCGCTGCAGCTTCTGCATACGAACGGAGTGTACAGGCGACCGGCGGATGTGCGCGCACAGTCTTCGCACCTTCTGGAGCAGGGCTGTTAACTCCGGATAATTTTTGAGGAAGCACTGCACCACCAGGTTCAAGGTGTGAGCCAAGCAAGGTATGTGGCTGAGTTTTGAAAGGGCTATGGCTGCCACAAAATTACGGCCGTTATCACTAACTACCTTGCCTGCCTCAAGATGTACACTGCCCAGCCATGACTCAGTTTGTCGCTTCAAGTACTCGGCCAGCACCTCGGCGGTGTGTCTGTCGCCCAAACACATCATCTGCAACACAGCTTGCTGACGCTTTCCACTAGCTGCTCGATAGGGGGACACATCGTGTGCAACAGTGGCAGCTGCAGATGGAGTGCTCGTACGACTGCGCTCTGTGGACGAGCTGTCGCTTCTGGAGGAGGAGGAGGAGGAGGAGGAGGGTCGAACGCCTACAGCCAACTGTTTCCTAGACCGTGGGCTAGGCAGCACTGTCCCACCACCGCTGTCCCCTGTGGACCCTGCATCCACCACATTAACCCAGTGCGCAGTGATGGACACGTAACGGCCCTGGCCATGCCGACTGGACCATGCATCAGTTGTGAGGTGCACCTTTCCGCTCACTGACTGCTTGAGTGCATGGACAATGCGGTCTTTCACATGATGGTGGAGGGCTGGGATGGCTTTGCGAGAGAAGAAGTGGCGACTGGGTAGGTCATAGCGTGGTACTGCATATGCCATGAGTTCGCGGAAAGCTGTGCTTTCCACCAACCGAAAGGGCATCATCTCAAACGAGATTAGTTTGGCAATGTGGGCGTTCAAACCCAGTGTACGCGGATGAGAGACTGAGTACTTTCTTGACCTACTCATAGTGTCTGGGAGGGTGAGCTGGACTTGAGAGCTGCATATGGTGGAAGTAGCGGTGGACAGGGCGGACTGAGAGAGGGTTGATGATGGTGATGGAGTTGGTGTTCTTTCTGATGGCCTAGAATCAGTCTTTCGTTGATATAACAGTGGGATTCCCTGACTGCTGTGGCCTTGCAACGACACCTCAACATTTGCTGCTGTGCTAACCGGTGGGCTTACAGTGGGGGAAACAATGTAGCGTTGCTGACTACCTTCGTTGTGATCAGTTGCACATGTGGCACTTGAGGTTTGGTGTTGTGTCCATGCTTGCAAGTGCATGCTGGTTAAATGTCTAAGCATGCAACTGGTATTCAAATTTTTCAGATTTTTCCCTCGGCTAAAGGTCTTTGCGCACTTCTTACAGATAACCTTGGCCTGATCATGAGGATTTTGTTCAAAAAAGTGCCACACTGCACTCTTCCTACTTTGGCAGACATTTTGCGGCCTAGCACGCTGTGATCTTTTGACCCTCTGGACAAGCTGTCCAGCAACTCTTTTGATGTTTGGAACCTGTCTTTGGAGTTCTCCGGGCCTGCCAGATAACAGCTGTTGCGATGTCGATGTCTGCTGTGGATGCTCCTCATCTGAGCTATTGGAAGCAGCACCCTCTTCCCCCAATGGATGCCAATCTGGGTCAACAACTGGGTCATCCATCACCTCCTCTTCTATGTCATGTGCACCTTTCTCTGTGTCACCGTGTATGGTGGTATAGTGTGCGGGAAGGGGCACCTGAGTCTCATCAGGGTCAAAATCTGGCTCTGTACACTGCGAGGACAATGTAGTGCTCTGAGTGAATGTACCAGCAGAATCATCCATCAGCGGCTGTGCACCAGTGCACTTCATGTCAGATTCATCTTGGCCTGGGTAATTCACCATTTCACTTGATAATCCAGGCATGGTATGTGAAAACAGCTCCATGGAGTAATCAGTAGTATGGCCTGCGTCATCCTTCAATCTTGGTTGGGGTGAAGGACACAAGGAAAGGTGTGGTTCATGAACATGAGCCTCCAATGACGACTCAGTGCTTTTACTTTTTACAACTGAAGAAGAGGAGGCGATAGAGCTGGAGGCTGAGTCAGCAATGTAAGACAAAACTTTTTCCTGATGCTCTGCCTTTAAAAGCGGTTTGCCAACTCCTAGAAAACTAAGCGTTCGAGGCCTTATGTAGACAGGCGATGACGCAGGGTCAGCACCTCCTGCATTTGGTCCTATTTTGCTCTTGCCACTACCATCAGATCCACCACCAACACCATCATTACCAGCTGCCAACCCCCGCCCAATTCCACGGCCTCTTCCACCAGCCTTCCTCATTTTTGGTAGAAATGTAGACAAAATCCAACAAACTATATAGTAATGTAAAACAAGGTACAAGGTGTCTATAGGACAGGGGAGTTTTAGAATTTCTGCACACACTTGTGGACAGTGGACACTTGTGGATTGTGTGCGGCCCACTGATATCTGAGCACTATGTGATACGCTCAATGGCACAGCTGCCTGTGACCAAAGTGACGAGAGGATAATGGAGATTTTGAATCTCTGCGTACACTTGTGGACAGTGGACACTTGTGGATTGTGTGCGGCCCACTGATATCTGAGCGCTATGTGACACGCTCGATGGCACAGCTGCCTGTGACCAAAGTGACGAGAGGATAATGGAGATTTTGAATCTCTGCGTACACTTGTGGACAGTGGACACTTGTGGATTGTGTGCGGCCCACTGATATCTGAGCGCTATGTGACACGCTCGATGGCACAGCTGCCTGTGACCAAAGTGACGAGAGGATAATGGAGATTTTGAATCTCTGCGTACACTTTTGGACACTGGACACTTGTGGATTGTGTGCGGCCCACTGATATCTGAGCGCTATGTGACACGCTCGATGGCACAGCTGCCTGTGACCAAAGTGACGAGAGGATAATGGAGATTTTGAATCTCTGCGTACACTTTTGGACACTGGACACTTGTGGATTGTGTGCGGCCCACTGATATCTGAGCGCTATGTGACACGCTCGATGACACAGCTGCCTGTGACCAAAGTGACGAGAGGATAATGGAGATTTTGAATCTCTGCGTACACTTGTGGACAGTGGACACTTGTGGATTGTGTGCGGCCCACTGATATCTGAGCGCTATGTGACATGCTCGATGGCACAGCTGCCTGTGACCAAAGTGACGAGAGGATAATGGAGATTTTGAATCTCTGCGTACACTTTTGGACACTGGACACTTGTGGATTGTGTGCGGCCCACTGATATCTGAGCGCTATGTGACACGCTCGATGGCACAGCTGCCTGTGACCAAAGTGACGAGAGGATAATGGAGATTTTGAATCTCTGCGTACACTTTTGGACACTGGACACTTGTGGATTGTGTGCGGCCCACTGATATCTGAGCGCTATGTGACACATTCGATGGCACAGCTGCCTGTGACCAAAGTGACGAGAGGATAATGGAGATTTTGAATCTCTGCGTACACTTTTGGACACTGGACACTTGTGGATTGTGTGCGGCCCACTGATATCTGAGCGCTATGTGACACGCTCGATGGCACAGCTGCCTGTGACCAAAGTGACAAGAGGATAATGGAGATTTTGAATCTCTGCGTACACTTTTGGACACTGGACACTTGTGGATTGTGTGCGGCCCACTGATATCTGAGCGCTATGTGACACGCTCGATGGCACAGCTGCCTGTGACCAAAGTGACGAGAGGATAATGGAGATTTTGAATCTCTGCGTACAATTTTGGACACTGGACACTTGTGGATTGTGTGCAGCCCACTGATATCTGAGCGCTATGTGACACGCTCGATGGCACAGCTGCCTGTGACCAAAGTGACGAGAGGATAAGGGAGATTGGATTGCTTTTAAAAAAGCAGTTTGCGGAGCAGTGGGTAAACAGCAATGCCAGCGTGTCAGGAAGCCTTAGAAGGCAGCCCAACAACCAACACCACTGATACACCACAATATAGCCTCCCCTTGCACTGCACACACAGTGACTTGTGTGTTGTGCAGGCCAAATCGCTAGCAGCAGAAGCAGTTTTTTTGTCTTCTTCCCTGCCTAACGCTCTCCCTACAGAATCAGCAGCAACCTCTCCCTATACTAAGATCGGCAGAAGTAAGATGGCGGTCGGCGTGCACGCCCTTTTATACCCCCTGTGACGCCCACCAAAGCAAGCCAATCACTTGCATGCCCTTCTGAAAGATGGTGGTGACCCGTGCCTATGTCATCACGTTGCCCACAGTGTCCGTGGATCCTGATTGGCTGAAAAAGAGCGCAAAACAAACTTTTGAAACGCGACTTTGGCGCGTAAGTCGCCGACCTCGTGGCCGACCTCATCCTAGGGTCGGGTTTCGTTTCATGAAACCCGACTTTGCCAAAAGTCGGCGACTTTTGAATTTTTTCGACCCGTTTCGCTCAACTCTAGTCAGAACCTGAGAAGACAATTGTACCGAAGCGAGAGACGGAGTACAGAGTGAGGGAACAGGCCGGGTCATACACGGGAAGCAAACAAACAATGCAGAATACACGCACACCAGGGGTCAGACACACCAGAACATCAGTATAGCTGACAGAGAACCCTGGTAAAGAGTGAGTATAAATACCCCTCCCAGATCCAGAAAGAGGCCACCAACACTTAACCCTGTGAGTGCAGGGCAAGAACCCTGTTCAAACCATGACACCTTCTTTGGGAGCAGTTGCACATGTGGTACGTGAGGTTTGGTAGTCCATACACGCTTGCAAGTGCATGGTGGTTAAATTTCTTAGCATGCAACTGGTATTCAAATTTCTCAGATTTTTCACTCGGCTAAAGGTCTTTGCGCACTTCTTACAGATAACCTTTGCCTAATCATTAGGATTTTTTTCAAAAAAGTGCCACACTGCACTCTTCCTACTTTGGAAGACATTTTGAGGCCTTGCACGCTGTGCTATTTTGACCGTCTGGCCAAGCTGGCCTGCAACTCTTTTGGTTTTTGTAACCTGTTTTTGGACTGCTCCGGGCGTGCCAGAAAACAGCTGTTGTGATGTCGATGCCCGCTGCGGATGCTCCTCCTCCTTTTCTGAACTATTGGCAGCAGCAACCTCTTCCCCCAATGCATGCCAATCTGGGTCAACAACTGGGTCATCCATCACCTCCTCTTCAATGTCATGTGCACCTTCCTCTGTGTCACCGTGTATGGTGGTATAGTATGTGGGAAGGGGCACCTGAGTTTCATCAGGGTCAGATTCTGCCTCAGTACGCTGGGAGGACAATGTAGTGCTCTGAGTGAATGTACCAGCAGAATCATCTATCAGTGGCTGTGCATCAGTGCACTCCATGTCAGATTCATCTTGGCCTGGGTAATTCACGATTTGATTTAATAACCCAGGCATGGTATGTGAAAACAGCTCCATGGAGTAATCTGTAGTGTGGCCTGCCGCATCCTTCAATTTTGGTTGGGGTGAAGGACACAAGGAAAGGTGTGGTCCATGACCATGAGCCTCCAATGATGACTCAGTGCTTTAATTTTTTAAAACTTCAGAAGAGGAGGCAATAGAGCTGGAGGCTGAGTCAGCAAAGTAAGCCAAAACTTGTTCTTGAAGTTCCGGCTTTAAAAGCGGTTTACCTACTCCCAGAAAAGGGAGCCTTCGAGGCCTTGTGGAGCCAGACGATGACGCAGGCTCAACACTTCCTACATTAGGTGCTATTTTGCTTTTGCCACTACCAGCAGATCCACCACCAACACCAACACCATCATTACCAACCACCTGCCAACCCCCGCCCACTTCCACGGCCTCTTCCACCACACTTCCTCATTTTGGGGGAAAATGAACCCAAAAAACCACCAACTATATGGTACTGTAAAACAAGGTAGAAGGTGTATATAGTAGTAGTGAGAATTTGAATCTCTCTAGACTTCAGGACACAGTTGGATTCGGTCAGGCCCTGTTTATATTACACCGCAATGTGACAGGCAGATTCTGGATGGTGTAAGAAAGGTGTATAGAGGACTGGGGAAAATTTGAATCTCTCTAGACTTCAGGACACAGTTGGATTCTGTCAGGCCCTGTTTATATTACACCGCAATTTGACAGGCAGATTCTGGATGGTGTAAGAAAGGTGTATATAGTAGTGGGGAGAATTTGAATCTCTCTAGACTTCAGGACACAGTTGGATTCTGTCAGGCCCTGTTTGTATTACACTCACAATGTGACAGGCAGGTTCTGGATGGTGTAAGAAAGGTGTATAGAGGACTGGGGAGAATTTGAATCGCTCTAGACTTCAGGACACAGTTGGATTCTGTCAGGCCCTGTTTATATGACACCACAATGTGACAGGCAGTTTCTGGATGGTGTAAGAAAGGTGTATAGAGTACTGTGGAGAATTTGAATCTCTCTAGACTTCAGGACACAGTTGGATTCTGTCAGGCCCTGTTTATATGACACCGCAATGTGACAGGCAGTTTCTGGATGGTGTAAGAAAGGTGTATAGAGTACTGTGGAGAATTTGAATCTCTCTAGACTTCAGGACACAGTTGGATTCTGTCAGGCCCAGTTTATATTACACCGCAATGTGACAGGCAGATTCTGGATGGTGTAAGAAAGGTGTATAGAGGACTGGGGAGAATTTGAATCTCTCTAGACTTCAGGACACAGTTGGATTCTGTCAGGCCCAGTTTATATTACACCACAATGTGACAGGCAGATTCTGGATGGTGTAAGAAAGGTGTATAGAGTACTGGGGAGAATTTGAATCTCTCTAGACTTCAGGACACAGTTGGATTCTGTCAGGCCCTGTTTATATTACACCGCAATGTGACAGGCAGATTCTGGATGGTGTAAGAAAGGTGTATAGAGGACTGGGGAGAATTGGAATCTCTCTAGACTTCAGGACACAGTTGGATTCTGTCAGGCCCTGTTAATATTACACCGCAATGTGACAAGCAGATTCTGGATGGTGTAAGAAAGGTGTATAGAGGACTGGGGAGAATTGGAATCTCTCTAGACTTCAGGACACAGTTGGATTCTGTCAGGCCCTGTTTATATTACACAGCAATGTGACAGGCAGATTCTGGATGGTGTAAGAAAGGTGTATAGAGTACTGGGGAGAATTTGAATCTCTCTAGACTTCAGGACACAGTTGGATTCTGTCAGGCCCTGTTTATATTACACCGCAATGTGACAGGCAGAAATTGACTAGCGTATGACAAACTACAAGGTGTATATAGAATTGGGAAGAATTGGAATCTCCCTAGTGTGTAGGTCTGTAAGAACGGCTAAACTCCTCGGCTTTTCCTTACAGAGTCACACACTTAGATAGCTTCAATTTGGCTGTGATAACAGCAGTTACATGGTACTGTGAGAGGGGCATGCACGTACACAGCTGTACGGTGTATGTAAAATTGTCAAGCTCCGTGTTTTTCTATACTGACTGACACACGCTGTCTCTCTCTAGTTTTGAATGTAATCAAACAGCAGATATACTAAACTGTTTGAAAAACAGACAAAACTATAAGGTGTAGGTCTGTAAGAACGGACAAACTCCTCGGCTTTTCCTTACAGAGTCACACACTTAGATAGCTTCAATTTGGCCGAGATAACAGCCGTTACACGGTACTGTGAGAGGAGCGTACACATACACCGCTGTACGGTGTATATAAAATTGTCAAGCTCTGTGTTTTTGGATACAGACTGACACACGCTGTCTCTCTCTAGTTTTGAATGTAATCAAACAGCAGATATACTAAACTGTTTGAAAAACGGACAAAACTATAAGGTGTAGGTCTGTAAGAACAGACAAACTCCTCGGCTTTTCCTTACAGAGTCACACACTTAGATATCTTCAATTTGGCACTGATAACAGCCGTTACACGGTACTGTGTGAGGAGCGTACACCGCTGTACGGTGTGTGAAAAAATGAGCGCTCAGTACCTCACCAGGACAAAACAATAAAATTTGGATTGCTTTTAAAAAAGCAGTTTGAACACCAGTGTGCACACAGCAATGCAGCTAGCCTTAAAAGGCAGGCTAATCACCACCAGCGCTGCTGCACAAAAGCAAAAATCTTCACCTTTCACTGCACAGTAATTACAGTGAAAAGCGCTATCAGCAGAAGAAGTTTTTTTTTCTTTTTGCCTTCCTAACGCTCTCCCTACAGAATCAGCAGCAGCAGCAGCTCTCCCTATTCTGAGATCAGCATGAGTAACATGGCGGTCGGCGTGCACGCCCTTTTATACCCCCTGTGACGCCCCACATAGCAAGCCAATCACTTGCATGCCCTTCTCCAAGATGGTGGTGACCGCTGCCTATGTCATCACGTTGCCCACAGTGTCCGTTCTTCCTGATTGACCTGATGAGCTGGGACTTACTCAGGAAACGCGTTGGCAAAAAAGATATTTGAATTCTACTGCAGCAGCGCAGTCTCTTATTGCACTACCAGCCTTCTCTTTGTACCAAGTCCTTGGACCTCGTGCAGAGTGCTGCAGCTGTTTTATGCGATTATAGGTGTTGTGACTCTCACAACCCTAACAGGTGAGCCTAACATTTGCTGTGCACTCATCTACTTTCCATACAGACCTACGCATTGGAAGCGCCATGTCCCCCCTTTTTCGTTCTTCCTGACTGGCTGAAAATGAAATGCGACTTTGGCACTAAAGTTGCCGACCTTGTGGCCGACCTCACGCTAAGGTCGGGTTTCGTTTCATGAAACCCGACTTTGGCGAAAGTCGGCAACTTTTGAATTTTTTCGACTCGTTTCGCTCAACTCTAGTTTTAACCCGTACCTCATAGTGTCTTCAGATTACATAGCAAAAACTTGCTGACCATTTCCTATTAATATTATTCATTGTTGTGCTGGCACATACACTATCTTTACTATGCACCGCAGTTACATTGCAATTTTTTCCTTGATTCTGGTGGAACTACAACACTTTTGGTGCAATTTTCTAAAATCATGGCAAAAAATATGTTGGTTTCCTTTTGGTTTTTTATTGAGACAAAAAAACAAGTTGATTGCAATCTGTGAATGGAGCGTTACAGTTTATTCAGTGTTTTTATGACTCTTCTCTCAATATCTATGGATAAACAGTCAGTTGTGACGTCCTCCCACTATCCAGATTCACCTGACTGGCTGCTGCATTTCCTGCTTCTAATTTTATACTGTCTATGTTAGACCCCTTTGATTTTCTGCTTTTTGTTGTGTGATAATTAGTGTTAAGCATTCCGATACCGCAAGTATCGGGTATTGGCCGATATTAGCTGAATCGGAATTCCGATACTTAGTTCCGATACTTTTTTCATATCGAATACCGGAATCGGAAGTTCCCATAATGCTAGGAGCCCACTCGATTTGATTCAGCCAATGGGGATCCTCGGAAGTGTGGGCACATCCTGTTAGGCATGTAGGCATGTTAACTACTGGCATGGCTGTGATTGGCTGCTGAAATGATGTCATGATGCACTATAAAAACCGCAGCAGCCGCCATTTCATGTTCACGCTGCTGTGAATTCAGTTAGGGACAGGCTGCTGTTGAAGACTGTGAGGGACAGTTAGAAATAGCGATCATCAAACATATCTATTGCTCTACCCAGGCTACATAATCCACCACTGTAGCATTTTTGTAGCCCAGCAGCGCTGTTTTAATAGCTGTCTGCAAGGGCTGTGTGAGTGCAGACCCACGCTGTGTAGTGTGTCCTGCAGGCACGTCTGCTTGTAGGCCGCCCAGCGTGTGTCTCTGCCTCATACACATTTTTCTTTTATTGCTGCTTTTTTTTTCTCCTGTATAGTGTGCTTCCATAAGTATCCATATACGTTGGTTGCAAACACTAAAGGAGTGGACAGCGGAGCCTTTCAGTGCTATAGCCCATTTCTCTGCACTGTTTTTGGCTGTCTGATAGGTCTCTCTGTGTGTGAGTGCAGCTCACATTGCAGTGTGTTCTACAGCCACCGCTCATTGTAGTCCGCTCAGCGTGCTTCACTGCCTCATACATAGTCCTTTTTTTGCAGCAAATTTAGCCAGATTTTTGCTCCTATATTAGTGTGCTTCCATCCGCATCCATTGTCATTGATTGGTTGCAAACACTATATAGGATTAGATAGAGGAGCCTTTTTGCTGGCTTGTGCCCTTCAGGGCCAGCCAGACTAGTATCACCCTATTTTTTGGAGCCTCATCAATTGCATTGTAGGTTAGCTTCCTGCATTGTAATCGCTCCAAAAAGTTTGTGATAATATAGCTTTCAAACTTTGGTCACATCCTTTTCTTTCCCCCCCCCTCAAAAAAAAGGAAATAAAGTTCACCAAACACTCCACTTTACAGTTGTGTAGGCCACATTAGATCATATTAAAGTGTAGTACACACACTCTTAGCCAAACTAGTGTTTCTTATACTGGTTAGCAGGTGTTCAGGATTAAGAACACTAAGCCACCCCTTTTTTACTTTTCTGCCTATATTTATCAGTCTACCAAGATGAAGAAGGCAGGGAGTAAGGCACGTGGTCATGGCCGTGGAGTTTCAGCAGGGAGAGGACGGGGGGATTTAGCAGAGAGAGGACGTGGGGATTCGGTGTCTGCTGCGGCCACCAGTGACCCGGCATCCCCCAGTTTTACCAGGCAACAGTCCTTCATGCGCAGCTTTGTAGGACCTCGCCGTACCCCACTGCTGCGTGACGAAAAAATTGAAGCCGTTGTCGGATGGATGGCAGCTAACGCATCCACTTCAATGACTTCCGCATCCTCCCAGGGCCAGAGCACTGAAGAGCAACCATCTGTCTCTTCACCACCTGCCAAATTGCCCAGGCAGTCTGAGAGCCCTGGACAGGAGCCATCTCAATCTTTACTTCTGTTCTCAGAATCTGTTGGCTTGGAAAGAGGTGGCCAGCCAAGCAGCATTCTAGAGCGTGAAGAAGAGGGAGTATGCAGTGATGCGCAACTGCTTTGTCCCTCTGAATCTGAAGATGCGGGTGGGCCAGTGCCTATTGTCAGCACACCTCAGTGCTCATCTGATGATGATGAGACTCAGTTGCCAATTTCTGGTGCGTACGGTGCTGGCGAGACAACCCAGGACCAGCCGGTGCTTGAAGAGGGGAGTGGAGATGATGAGGTCCTTGACCCATCATGGCGTCAGCCACAGGAAGGTGGTGGGAGCAGCTCTGAGGAAGAGATTCCCCGAACGGCCAAAAGAGGAGGGAGAGGGCGGGGGCAGACTTGGTTGCCTGTAGCCTCCACTTTGGCACCCGTGAGGAGCAATCCTCTTCCAAAACAGAAAACGGGCGCTCCCAGGACTTGCAGTGCGTGGTCTTTTTTTGACACAGTTGCAGATGACATTTGCTTTGTCAAATGCAAGCTGTGTCATCAGAAAGTTAAACGAGGGAAAAATGTGAGCAACCTCAATACCACAAATATGTGGAAACATGTGCGTACCAAGCACGAGGTGGAGTTACACAGACACACTGAAGATGTAGGCCAACCTTCAGCAGCACCTACCACCTCTTCAGCTCGTGTTGGGGCCTCTTCCTCCAGCTCACACACAGCTGGTTCGGCTTCCTCACTGGAATGCCATGGAAGAACCTCTGCCGCTGTTGTCCAGAGACCCAGTGAAATTCCACCCACTGAACCATGTTCTCAGTCATCAGCACACTCCCAGGCCACTCACCAGCAATCGGTAGCACAGGCATGGGAGAAAAAGCGGCCATACTCGGCAAACCATCCCCGAGCACTGGCTCTGAACGCCGGCATTGCCAAACTACTGGCCCTTGAGATGCTGTCATTCAGGTTGGTGGAGACTGACACCTTCTGGAACTTGATGTCATTGGCAGTTCCACAATACAATGTGCCCAGCCGCTTTTATTTCAGCAGGCAAGCCGTCCCTGCCCTGCAAAAGCATGTGGAGGTAAAAATAAAAAATGCGCTACTAAACGCCGTCAGTAGCAAGGTCCACCTGACCACCAATGTGTGGACCAGTAGCCACGGACAGGGACGATACCTTTCCCTTTCCCTGACATTACAGAACCCCAGTAACACAGGAACACATGTGGATTGGGCAGACGGCTACTGTATGCATAAACTGGCGGTGTTGGTGGTCACGTGAAATCCTGGAAACAGAGTGGAGACAGATGCCTAATTGGAGCACGTTGACAGTCTGTTGTAGCCTACAAACAATCTAAAACTGCCACCAAGTAGGCCTCGGCCTGCACCCTGATTGTCCCTGGGCTCCAACAACGCCAGTTGGTGCTCGGAAGTGCTGTCCACACAGAAAAACACACTTGTTCATGTCAAAGTGGGGTTCGGTAACGTCTGCTGATCCCCTGCTGTGTGGAGGGCAAAGTGTCCTGCTCCCTCCAAAGTCAAAATACCTCCGATTTACACCTGGCTCCTAGTAGGCCTCGGCCTGCACCATGATTGTCCCTGGGCTCCAACAACGCCAGTTGGTGCTCGGAAGTGCTGTCCACACAGAAAAAAACACTCATTCATGTGAAAGTGGGGGTAGGTAACGTCAGCTGATCCCCTGCTGTGTGGAGGGCAAAGTGCTGCTGCCTCCAAATTGTAACTACTTCAGATTTAAACATTCTCTGATTTGACCTCTGTCTCCACTCTGTCTCTAGTATTTCCCCTGACCTCCAACACCGTCAGTTCCTGCTCACAGTTGACGTCCACGCATTCCACACTTGTTCCTGTGTTCCTGGTGTTCTGTTACGTGAGCTGATCCCCCAATGTGTGTCCGCCACTGTCTCCTGCGCTGTCCACCTTCCCACTGCAAGTGGTGGGAATGTGGACAGAGCAGGAGACATTGGCAGACACACATCAGGGGATCTGCTGACATTACAGAACCCCAGTAACACAGGAACACGTGTGGATTGGGCAGACGGCTACTGTACGCATAAACTGGCAGTGTTGGTGGTCACGTGAAATCCTGGAAACAGAGTGGAGACAGCTGCCTAATTGGAGCACGTTGACAGTCTGTTGTAGCCTACAAACAATCTAAAACTACCAGCAAGTAGGCCTCGGCCTTCACCATGATTGTCGCTGGGTTCCAACAACGCCAGTTGGTGCTCGGCAGTGTCTTTGGCACGGGTACTCCCTGTTGCCCAGCCTAGTTCCAACTCGCCAGCTGTTTCCGGGTAGTGTCAAGGTCACTATGCCACCAATCTGTTGTCCTGTCGTCTTGCGGCCGGGTTAGCCGACTCTATGGTGCCTGCAGTTTAGGTGACTCCTATGTGGGCTGCGGGAACTGGCACTGAAGGCTGGATCCGTAGTGCCAATGGGACATGGACCCCCTGTAGGACTGTGGGTTTTGGTAACTGCGGCCGGCTTGCGGCCTGGCTACTTTGCTTTGGATGGGTACCTTCTGCTACCCACCCGGGTTCCAGCACTGTCAGCTGGTTCTCACCAGAGCCTTTGGCCTAGGTGCCTCCATCTCGGTATCCGAAGGTCCAGCACCGTCAGCTGGTCCTTGGTAGTGCCTTTTAGCACAGGTACCTCCTGCCTAGTAACCGTGGTCCAGCAACTTCAGCTGTTCCTCGGTAGTGCCATTGGCTCTTGCAGCTTTTGCTACCCATCTGGGTTCCAGCACTGTCAGCTGGTTCTCGCCAGAGCCTTTGGCCTAGGTGCCTCCATCTCGGTATCCGAGGTCCAGCACCGTCAGCTGGTCCTTGGTAGTGCTTTTTAGCACAGGTACCTTCTGCTTAGTAACCGTGGTCCAGCACCGTCAGTTGGTCCTCGGTAGTGCCATTGGCTCTTGTTCCTTCTGCTACCCATTCGGGTGCCAGCTCTGGCAGCTGGTTCTCGCCAGAGCCTTTGGCCTAGGTACCTCCATCTCGGTATCCGAAGTCCAGCACCGTCAGCTGGTCCTTGGTAGTGCTTTTTAGCACAGGTACCTTCTGCTTAGTAACCGTGGTCCATCACCGTCAGTTGGTCCTTGGTAGTGCCATTGGCTCTTGTTCCTTCTGCTACCCATCCGGGTTCCAGCACTGTCTGCTGGTTCTCGCCAGAGCCTTTGGCCTAGGTGCCTCCATCTCGGTATCCGAGGTCCAGCAACGTCAGCTGGTCCTTGGTAGTGGTTTCTAGCACAGGTACCTCCTGCATAGTAACCGGGGTCCAGCACCGTCAGCTGTTCCTCAGTAGTGCCATTGGCTATTGCTCCTTCTGCTGCCAGTACGAGTTCCAGTACTGTCAGCTGGTTCTCGCCAGTTTCTCAGCCTTCTTGTACCTTCTACTACATTTCCAAGATCAAGCTTTTTGAAATTGTCTTTGGTAATCCTTATTGATCTCCATGACGACGACCCTGAAGACCACACCAAAGAAGACCAGAAATATGACCCTAAATAATAAGACCAAGAGGACAATGAACATGAAGACAACCACCAAGATACAGAACAAAAGACAGAAGAACAAGAAGAAGCAAAAGCAGAAGAACAGATAGCAGAAGAACATTAAGCATAAGACTAAAAATCAGCATAGAAGAAATCAAAATTATAAGCAGAAGAAGACTAAGGCCGGTTTCACATTAGTGCTTTTTAAGCGCACGCACGGCCGGGGGTAGCTCCGCCCCCGAGCCGGCTCTCTGCCCGACGTGCCCGCCCCTTGCTTGTAGCGCCGCCTACTAGCGGACAGCGGCGCCTGCGATCGGCGCACCCTATCTTTAGCATAGGGTGCGCAGATCGTGCGCAGGCCGTGCGCTAGTTGCGCTTTGACCTGCGCTGTGCACTTTTGACGGTGCGCCGTGCTCGCCAAAATCAAATTTTTCGGATTTTGGCGCGCACGGCGCACCATCAGAAGTGCGCAGCGCAGGTCAAAGCGCAACTAGCGCACGGCCTGCGCACGATCTGCGCATCCTATGCTAAAGATAGGGTGCGCCGATCACAGGCGCTGCTGTCCGCTAGTAGGCGGCGCTACAAGCAAGGGGCGGGCACGCCGGGCAGAGAGTCGGCTCGGGGGCGGAGCTACCCCCGGCCGTGCGTGCGCTTAAAAAGCGCTAATGTGAAACCGGCCTAAGCAGTAAATGGGGGTGAGTCCGTTCCTCCTCGTGGTGCCCCTGGAAAATGCCTGCTGCTGCAGGCCAAACTGAACGCGGAGAAATCCTGTTGTAAATCTTTTGTGACAGGCAGAACGTAAGGTGTAATCTTATAACTTTTATAGATAAGTACTACAGGAATGCCTGTCACCATAAGAAAATGAAGAAAAAGAAGAATAGGAAGAAGATGAAGAAATAGCATATGAAAATTAATAATAGCTGAATAAGAAGAATATGAAGAATGGAAAAAAAAATTAATGGGAAGGAGGTGAAGAAGAAGAAGAAGATGAATAAGGTGAGGAAAAAGTTGATGAAAAAAATGCTACTGCTGCGGATCATGAAGGAGAAAGTGTGGGAGAAGTACAAATGAAAGTGAAGAGCATGGAAGCTGTGAAACATACATATCTGACAAAATATAAAAAAGGTTAACATAGTCAATATCTTTTTAACTCCGAACGTCTTGAAAAAAAAATTGGAATAAACCACTATGCCTTTAATGTCTCCTCCACCTCCTACAATACATTCTACATGATTCTTATTTGTTTTCAATTATGTAGAATTAGCTAACAAGGAAATAAAGGGCTTTTTTAAATTCCGATACCGGAAGTCCCATTGACTTGAATGGGACTTCCGGTATCGGAATCGGCGATACCCGATATTTTTTTCGTATCGGGCGATACCATCCGATACAATATTTTTGGGTATCGAATGGTATCGCTCAACACTAGTGATAATATATTGTGAGGCATTATGTGGAAATCTGCCCAAGGTCATGTTATATCCCTCTGGTTGATGTAATATTTTTCAATGTTTACAAACTCTCTGTTACACCTTACACCAGTAATTTCTCTAAATTCAACACAAATTAGATTCTCATGCAATCAATTCGATTATCTTTAGCAATGCGTGAAACTTGCTATTAATAACAAATGTCTAGCAAGGTTTCATGTAAATTTACATGAATAATATGATTATTATTATTCAAAATCTGAGGATTTTTTATGTGGTTTACAAATGGATCATGTATAGATTTTTAGCTGCCATGTATTTGATTGCTAATGTCTATGTAACAAGGTGGCATGTGGTGTAGTCGCAGACGAGTCCACTTAACCCATTCCTGACCTGTAACAGTGTATGTGTCATGAAAGTCGGTGCCAATCCGACCTGTGGCACATATGCTGTGTCATGGGGGATCGCGCTCCTGCGGGTCGGGTGACCAGGGTCACTGAAAGGTCACCCGACTCGCAAGCACAGGACCCTTTGAACGTCTCCCCAAGGGGGTTGAGCCCCCCCATGGCTACGATTGCTCTGATTGACTGTTTCACTTTTAGCAATTGTAATATTTCACATTTCACCAATGAAATTTGGTGAGATATTACAATCCAGCCATGGCCGATGCTGCCGCCATCAGCATCTGCTTCCCCTCCCCTTCCCTCCGCTACCCCCCGCCTTCAGATCACCCCGCTCAACCCCCCGTGTGTTGGAGGTTAGGATTGTGGTTAGGGTTATGAGTGCGTTGGGGTTAGGGTTGAGTTAGAATTGAGGGGTTTCCACTATGTAGGCACATCAGGGGGTCTCCAAACGCGACATGGCGCCAACATTGATTCCAACCAATTTTGCATTCAAAAAGTCAAACGGTGCTCCCTCCCTTTCCGAGCCCCGACGTGTGCCCAAACAGTGGTTCCCCCTACATATGGGGTGCCATCGTACTCAGGATAAACTGGATAACAACTTTTGGGGTCCAATTTCTCCTGTTACCCTTGTGAAAATAAAAAATTGCGGGATAAAATATTGTTTTTTGAGAAAAAATAATGATTTTTTATTTTAACGGCTCTGCGTTATAAAATTCTGTGAAGCACTTTGGGGTTCAGAGTGCTCACCACACATCTAGATAAGTTCCTTGGGGGGTCTATTTTTCAAAATGGGGTCACTTGTGGGGGAGCTCCAATGTTTAGGCGCACAGGGGCTCTCCAAACCCCACATGGTGTCCGCTAACGATTGGAGCTAATTTTCCCTTCAAAAAGTCAAATGGTGCTCCTTCCATTCCGAGTCCTGCCGTGCGCCCAAGCAGTGGTTGGACAACAACTTTTGGGGTCCATTTTATCCTTTTACCCTTGGGAAAATAAAAAAATGTTGCTAAAAGATAATTTTTGTGACTAAAAAGTTAAATGTTAATTTTTTCCTTCCATGTTGCTTCTGCTGCTGTGAAACAGCTGAAGGGTTAATAAATTTCTTGAATGTGGTTTTGATCAGCTTGAGGGGTGCAGTTTTTAGAATGGTGTAACGTTTGGGTATTTTCAGCCATACAAATTGACTTCAAATGTGAGATGGTCCCTAAAAAAATGGTTTTGTAAATTTTGTTGTAATAATGAGAAATTGCTGGTCAACTTTTAACCCTTATAACTTCCTAACAACAAAAAAATTGGTTCCAAAATTGTGCTGATGTAAAGAAGACATGTGGAAAATGTTATTTATTAACTGTAAAGCACCATGGAACAAATGGCGCTATACAAATGCACAATAACAATAATAATATTTTGTGTCACATAACTCTCTGGTTTAACAGAATAAAAATTAAAAATTTGAAAATTGTGAAATGTTCAAACTTTTCACCAAATTTCTGATTTTTTCACAAATAAACGCAAAAATGTTTGACCTAAATTTACCACTAACATGAAGCCCAATATGTCACAAAAAACAATCTCAGAATCGCTGTGATCCATTGAAGCGTTCCTGAGTTATTACCTCATAAAGGGACACTGGTCAGAATTGCAAAAAATGGCCAGGTCATTAAGGTCAAAATAGGCTTGGTCATGAAGGGGTTAAAGCAGCAGTCCAAAAACACCCAGGACCCTTGCACATAAAACAAACAGGAATGATGCAACCCCAGGTGATTTACGTCTTCGCCACAGTCACTGCAGCACAGTCAATCAGGATAAAGGAACATAGTTGTAAACCAACAGGGAAACAATTTATTGCAGAACAAAGAAGGAGAAAAAGTAGATGCAGTAAATCGGATAAAACTGCTCTTTCCCTAGTACACTTCACTGCCATATCAGCGGCAGCAACAGCAGCAACAAGAATAAAAGTGGTAGCCCATAAACCGATGTCTGGACGCTTGAGAAAATGGAGAAAAAGCTACTGACCAAAATGCAGGGATCACTGCAAAATTACAAATTTTATTGGTAACAAAAAGACAACATCCATGTAAAAACATTTAAAAAGTCATACAATGACATGAAACTATCACAAAGGCTTATAATAAAGCCCAAAGAGCTCCCTCCAGTAAATGGACATATATAAAAAAGGCTCTAGAATATATCACATACAATAGCATACCTGCATTGAGAAATGTTCAGAGATGTAATACTAAACATAATGATCCATTGAATAATCCATCCAAATAGACTATAGTACAATAATGAATGCAAGTGATAACAAATGTAAGCAACTGAGCCATGAAAATAAACACCATAGGGTACTAAGCATAGATGAAAAGTATAGCAATCATGGTGTAGCCAAGAGGCTAAAATGACCAAGATTAAATCCTGCCTGCATAGTCCCTATATAGTGCCACTTACAAAGGGGGAGCTTGTGGAGTGCCCTACGCGTGTCGCACACCAAAAGGTGGCTTCATCAGGGGCTAGAGAGTCAGTCTGTTACACTTGTTTAAATATGCTAAACAATCAGTACATATGTGCGGCAGCTGCAGCCACGTACCTAATTAGCTGCAATGGAGGCCTGGATGCACATGCACACCAGAGGAAGGAGAATAGTCCATGACTCACAGGTTATTTCCAGGTTTGGAGCAGTGTGACGAAACACTACACACTGCAGGTGCAGACAGGAATGACTCATCACATAATATAGGTTTAGAGCAGTGTGAACGTCACACCGCCCACTGCACCAATGCAAGCAAAGTAACGGAATACAAAAAGGTTGTGTGACATAATGAATGCCAAATGCGCAAGTGCGGTAGGCGCAAGATAAAATAAGCGCGATTCTACTGTGTGACATGTCATATAGCATATAAGCGGGCATACCTAAACATATAAGTGAGTAAAGTACATCAAAGGGAAACATATGCAATAATAAATCCCCATATGTAGGCGCCGTGGCACTGATCATAACAGTCTCAACAAATGGAAATTTCACAAAGTGTAAAAATGAGTGCAACTAATACAGACTATGCACCCATAACCAAGTAAAGATATACAGTGCTCCCAGCCCGCGGACACGCAGCCCTTACAAAGTATATGGCTAAATGCAATGTCAGATCGCACTATGCTAAACGCACCAACTAAACACAGTATAATACTGGTAACGGAATTAGGTCAAATTTAGTGTTGCAAACACAAAGAGAACAAACAATATACCATTTTAAATCCACTGATTGAATGAGATTGAAACAGGCCAGAAAGATCAAGCCTGTGCAGAAAAAAAAAACAAAAAAAAAAAACTACTATATAATCTGTCATTTAGCATGTGTGCAGGCATACCTATAAATAAATAGAGGGCATCAAAGGGAGACATATGATATAATAAATCCACATATGTAAGCTCCGCGGCACTGATTATCACAATCTCAACAAGTAGATATTATAAAACATACAAAATGAGAGCAACTGATACAAAACTGTGTACAATATCAATAGATTACTATATAGATGCAAACACGCATGGCTCATAGCGAAATAGAGATATAAAATGAAAAATGATATCAGCCCGCAGACACGCAATCACACTATGCAAATGCGCCCACTGAACACAGTGGAATACTGATGCCAGAATTGGTTAAATTTGGTATTGAAAACGCAGCAGGAACATGTAATGTACCAAAAAAAAAAAACACATAGAAATTTCCGGGTTTGGAGCAGTGTGAACATCACTCCAACCACTGTGCCGACGTAGACAAGGTAACGGGCAGCAAAAAGGTCCGAAAAAAGTTATGAAACATGCCGGAATTAGATCCTACAACAGATATATTTGCATAGACATAAGAATTGGACAAACACAAACAATACTCGTAAAAAAAACAAAAAAAAAAAACAAGTAGATTGCAGCTTTATATTATTGGTTATACAAACGAAATTTCTTCCCCGATTGGTAAATAAACCAAGCGAAGGAAGATAACGCTCCACAAGCATCACCCCTAATTAAGTATGCACTATAACTAAGTATTTTAATGTATTAGAAAGATGGATCAGAGAAAATTAATTAAAACTCCACAAGCTCCACCTCAGGGTCCACTGGACTTCAAAAAAGTAACCATTATAGACATACAACATGGATAGAACATAAAGCAAATCCAGAAATTGGAACAAAAAAATCAAATCTAAGTCCATGTTAAAGTCCGAATATCTTCCAGGGTACTGTTTTATTATTTGAGTCCAGCGAGGGATAGATTGAAGGATGAAATCCAAGGTGGGCGATCCAAGAATAGACTATTCCAAAAGTTGCTAGAGAAGTAGACTCCCATAGTGGGCAAGTCAGACCTTGAGAAGCTGCCAAAAAATGGAGATCCAAGCTACTATGTTCAAAAAGATATGAGTCGATCAACCTACGAATGGAAAAAGAAGGGAAGAAGAACTTGATTATCCAATCGGTCAGATTTGTTTATAATAGCCAGTGAATAAAAGCTCCTCATTTAATCCCAAAGGGGATCGACTCCGAAGATCATAAATCCACCTAGATTCACGCCTCAGTAATTCCAATGAAACGTTCCCCCCTCTTATGTTAGTCTGTACTGCCTCAAGACCCAAAACCCTAATGTCAGTACAGCGGCCATTGTGTTCGCACAAAAAATGCATGGCTACTGAAGTGAGGGGTTTACCTTTTTCACGATCTGCTCTTGCAGTATTAATATTCGAAAGGTGCTGTTGGATCCTCTTCCGTAATTCCTGTGTAGTTTGTCCTACATAGATTTTTGGACATTGGCAGATAAGAGCATACACAAGATTCCTGGACCTACAATTAAAGAATGCCTTAGAAACTACAGGAAAGTTTAGAGTAGGGATATTAACCCCTTCACTGCCTGCAGTTAGATGACAGATGTTGCAATGGCCACAAGCAAAGGTTCCAAGCACACGTACACCCCTGTTAAGATTGCATACAGGTCGCTTAAAATGGCTGTGGCACAAAGAATCTTTAAGAGATTGGGCCTTTCTAGCAATAAGAGTGGGATATGGCGCTAAATGGGGTGCAAGTTTAGGCTCATTGGCCAGCATACCCCAGTATTTTGTCAAAATGCCCCGTAAGTCACACCACTGATTATTGTAACTGGTTATCAGACCCAGGGTTTTGTTAACTTTAGGAAGTCGAGGACCAAGTAGGTCTACACGATCCCTATCTCTGGCTGACTGGAAGGCACGAGATATTACCTTACGTGGGTATCCCCTGTTTTGAAAGCGTCTTGTCAGATACTTGGCTTGTAGCAAAAAATCTTGCTGTTTTGATCAATTTCTTATTAATCTGAAGAATTGTCCTTTCGGAATTCTGTTTCTCAGATGTTCTGGATGGAAACTCGTATAGTGTAAAATACTGTTAGTAGAGGTCGGCTTCCGATATAAAGTAGTTGTGATAGACGATCCATCAATAACCAAATTTAAATCCAAAAATTCTGTCGCCAAACCTGCAAAATTAGCCGTAAGATGTATGTTTAAAGTGTTGTCATTAAGGCCATCTACAAATTCCTTACACTTATCCAAAGGTCCCGTCCATAGCAACAGGACATCATCAATATAGCGCCACCATCTAAACACATGATCTTTAAATTCAGGTGACACATATACTCGAGTCAACTCCCACTACCCCAAAAATAAATTTGCATATGAGGGTGCACAACGTGCACCCATCGCAGTCCCAGACACCTGTCTATAAAATACCCGATCAAACACAAAATAGTTTTTATCCAAAATGAAGTGCAATAAATCCACTATAAAGGAATCATGATGTCGATCACCCGTGGAGTGTTGCTCCAGAAAAAAAGCAACCGCTTGAATCCCCAAATCGTGTCGGATATTGGTGTACAAGGATTCAACATCCAGGGTAACTAAAAAAGTGTCAGGGGGAATGATCAAATCTTTCAACAAAACCAATAAATGTGAGGTATCCTTGACATAAGAATGCAAGATGGAGACCAAAGGCTGAAGAAAGAAATCAACATAAACACAAGGCTTTTCAAAAATCCCACCAATACCCGACACGATTGGACGACCCGGTGGGTCCACAATGGACTTGTGCACTTTGGGTAGCATGTAGAAAGTGGGAATTCTGGGATGGTGGGAGGTCAAAAACTCTTTTTCTTTCTTGTTTAGAACATGATGGGTATGTGCCAAATTCAAAAGATGGTCTAATTTGGAGTTGAATATTGCAGTGGGATCAGATGGAAGTACCTGATAAAAGGAGGAATTGCTGAGCTGTCTTTTAGCTTCTTTGACATATAGATCAACCGGCTAAATCACAATATTACCTCCTTTATCAGCCTCTCTGATCACTAGCTCCTTATTCCTACCAAGTGCCTTAATGGCAATCCTTTCAGAGTTTGTTACATTACTAAAAGCACTGGGTTTGCTATCTAGGGTCTGTAAATCTCTACATACCGCATCAAAGAAGATTTGGACCACCGGAAATAAGGAAAACTTAGGAGTTGCTTGAGAAGGTAAACGTCCAGTAAAATGTGTTCTCGTGGAGGGGTTCGCATTCTCCTCCAGGAGTGAGAGAAGGTCTCTAAATATTTGTCTGTCCTCAATATGCATAGTATCGACAATGGAAGGTTGATGATACATAAGTTTAAACGTTAATTGTCTGCAAAATAAATAAAGATCTTTAACAAAAATGAATTTGTCAAGAGTAATTGTAGGACAAAACGATAAGCCACGCTGCAAAATAGACACTTCAGTAGGCGATAATTCATAAGTGGACAGATTGATAATGGAAAGCTTACCCCCTTCATTCCGGGAGCAGTCCAACAAACCAAATTGAGAATCAGTAGGGTAAATCAATATCTGCAGTTCTGTCTCGTGTTCCTCCGTTGTCTGGGGGACCACTGACGAAACCTCCTGGCTCTCCTTAGGGGCTCTTGTACCACGTCTACCCCTCCTGCCGCGCCTTCTGGGTCGCTTTGATCTGACGATAAAAAAATCGCTGGATTGCGATTCATTGGCTGACAGGTTATCTTTGTTCGTATTCATATCTGATACAAGACGTCTTTTATTGCCCCTATGCACCCATCTGTATGCTTTTCCATTTTTAAAGTCCATCTGATCGCGTTTGAACTTGCGCTTTTTGCCCCCAATAATGTCTTTTTCATAGTGATCAATGGTATTTTTGAGGCGACTTAAAAAGGGTTCAACCAAGGTTTTAGCATCAAACGTATGTAATTTAGTTTCACAAGTTTTGATTTTATCCTTAGTTTCCACTAACAAAGTACGATCATGCTCAATCAGAAGATTCATAACTATGGTTGAACACTTAAAAAGACCATCCTCCCAAGTCTTTTGGAAGGAGCAGTCTACTTCCCAGGCCGGGAAAATCTGAACCCTGAGTCCCCTCGGGATAAGACCAAAACGTTTATACTCCTCAAGACTTTTAATGTTCCACCATGTTTTGGTAAGAATTTTATGTAGATTAATAAGTTCTCTAGAAATACTATCAAAGTCTGTGTGTGAACCAACACCAACTGAAGCAGACTGAGCCACTGTAAGGTCCTCAAAAATCCCCTGTGCCTGACTAGTCCAGGCGGCCTCTCTCGCTGCCAGGTCCATAATATGACCTAAATATAATAGACGTGTGCCAACACTCCTGAAAAAGAATAGTGGCAAAAAACCACCAACAAAGCCAAGTATATATGTAAAAACTCAGGAGGGCACTACTGAATAAGATATGCGGATCAACCAGCAGTCAGTATAAACACAAACTGAGAAAATGGAGAAAAAGCTACTGACCAAAATGCAGGGATCACTGCAAAATTACAAATTTTATTGGTAACAAAAAGACAACATCCATGTAAAAACATTTAAAAAGTCATACAATGACATGAAACTATCACAAAGGCTTATAATAAAGCCCAAAGAGCTCCCTCCAGTAAATGGACATATATAAAAAAGGCTCCAGAATATATCACATACAATAGCATACCTGCAATGAAGAAATGTTCAGAGATGTAATACTAAACATAATGATCCATTGAATAATCCATCCAAATAGACTATAGTACAATAATGAATGCAAGTGATAACAAATGTAAGCAACTGAGCCATGAAAATAAACACCATAGGGTACTAAGCATAGATGAAAAGTATAGCAATCATGGAGTAGCCAAGAGGCTAAAATGACCAAGATTAAATCCTGCCTGCATAGTCCCTATATAGTGCCACTTACAAAGGGGGAGCTTGTGGAGTGCCCTACGCGTGTCGCACACCAAAAGGTGGCTTCATCAGGGGCTAGAGAGTCAGTCTGTTACACTTGTTTAAATATGCTAAACAATCAGTACATATGTGCGGCAGCTGCAGCCACGTACCTAATTAGCTGCAATGGAGGCCTGGATGCACATGCACACCAGAGGAAAGAGAATAGTCCATGACTCACAGGTTATTTCCGGGTTTGGAGCAGTGTGACGAAACACTACACACTGCAGGTGCAGACAGGAATGACTCATCACATAATATAGGTTTAGAGCAGTGTGAACGTCACACCGCCCACTGCACCAATGCAAGCAAAGTAACAGAATACAAAAAGGTTGTGTGACATAATGAATGCCAAATGCGCAAGTGCGGTAGGCGCAAGATAAAATAAGCGTGATTCCACTGTGTGCCATGTCATATAGCATATAAGCGGGCATACCTAAACATATAAGTGAGTAAAGTACATCAAAGGGAAACATATGCTATAATAAATCCCCATATGTAGGCGCCGTGGCACTGATCATCACAGTCTCCAACAGTGGAATCGCGCTTATTTTATCTTGCGCCTACCGCACTTGCGCATTTGGCATTCATTATGTCACACAACCTTTTTGTATTCCGTTACTTTGCTTGCATTGGTGCAGTGGGCGGTGTGACGTTCACACTGCTCTAAACCTATATTATGTGATGAGTCATTCCTGTCTGCACCTGCAGTGTGTAGTGTTTCGTCACACTGCTCCAAACCTGGAAATAACCTGTGAGTCATGGACTATTCTCTTTCCTCTGGTGTGCATGTGCATCCAGGCCTCCATTGCAGCTAATTAGGTACGTGGCTGCAGCTGCCGCACATATGTACTGATTGTTTAGCATATTTAAACAAGTGTAACAGACTGACTCTCTAGCCCCTGATGAAGCCACCTTTTGGTGTGCGACACGCGTAGGGCACTCCACAAGCTCCCCCTTTGTAAGTGGCACTATATAGGGACTATGCAGGCAGGATTTAATCTTGGTCATTTTAGCCTCTTGGCTACACCATGATTGCTATACTTTTCATCTATGCTTAGTACCCTATGGTGTTTATTTTCATGGCTCAGTTGCTTACATTTGTTATCACTTGCATTCATTATTGTACTATAGTCTATTTGGATGGATTATTCAATGGATCATTATGTTTAGTATTACATCTCTGAACATTTCTCAATGCAGGTATGCTATTGTATGTGATATATTCTAGAGCCTTTTTTATATATGTCCATTTACTGGAGGGAGCTCTTTGGGCTTTATTATAAGCCTTTGTGATAGTTTCATGTCATTGTATGACTTTTTAAATGTTTTTACATGGATGTTGTCTTTTTGTTACCAATAAAATTTGTAATTTTGCAGTGATCCCTGCATTTTGGTCAGTAGCTTTTTCTCCATTTTCTCAGTTTGTGTTTATACTGACTGCTGGTTGATCCGCATATCTTATTCAGTAGTGCCCTCCTGAGTTTTTACATATATACTTGGTTTTGTTGATGTCTGGACGCTTATGTTCCTCGGCGGGGCACTCACGTAGTCCAGATGCCCGTTTCACTGCCCGGGAGTCCGGGGCAGCACACTCTCCCCTCCAAGGGAGAGCTCTCCTCCAGAGGCTGTTGATCACCTGCCCAATTGAGAGGTCTTTTCAAATTGACAGTGAAAAATTCTGGATTTGATAGGTAATACAGATTTCCTTGTTAAAATCAACAGGAGGTGGTTAGAGGGCAGATTTAATGTGAGTTTTAAATAATTATGAGAATTCAAATGAAAAAAAATTGTGTAAACGAAATCCAATTGGTGCTGATTTTACTACTGCATATGAAGGTGGTTTTACGAATATACGCTGCTATTCACAAGCTGCATTTTATACTTTTTTTTGCAGTAGATACACATCGTGCTTATTTCCCTTTGAATTCAGAAGATGTCCAGTAGTGATCAGCTCAGAACTGGCAGCAAAAATGGGACCCAGCTGCACCTATCTACTGTTTGGAAAAGTCCAACTAGAAATGAACTTAACTATGCATGAAAACATAGGAACTGTGATGCAGAAAAATGGCGTTCTGGACTGAGGAATCAAAATATAACATACTAGCTGAAGAGCCTGGCGTTGCCTGGGCATAGTCACCAACTGTGAATCCTTATAACAACTTATAATGATTATATTGCACATAAAAACATTTCACATGATATATTCAACACTACAGATTTGCAACACAAATTAACTAAACAATTACCCAAGTATTGATAGTACTTTATTTTCAACCCATTCAAGAGGCGTTTGATAAACAACATGTGTATCCGTGTATCTAACCCTATCCTGCGTGATAATGTCTGCTGAGCTGTGTACCTAATCCTCTCCTGTGTGATACTTTCTGCTGAGCTGTGTATCTAATCCTATTGTGTGTTACTGACTGCTCAGCCGTGTATCTAATCCTACCCTGTGTGATACCGTCTGCTGAGCCATGTATCTAACCCTATCCTGTGTGATACTGTCTGCTGAGCTGTGTACCTAATCCTCTCCTGTGTGATATTTTCTGCTGAGCTGTGTATCTAATCCTATCGTGTGTTACTGACTGCTCAGCCGTGTATCCAATCCTATCCTGTGTGATACTGTCTGCTGAGCCGTGTATCTAACCCTATCCTGTGTGATACTGACTGCTGAGCTGTGTATCTAATCCTATCCTGTGTGATACTCACTGCTGAGCTGTGTATCTAATCCTATCCTGTGTGATACTGACTGCTGAGCCATGTATCTAATCCTATCCTGTGTGATACTGACTGCTGAGCTGTGTATCTAATCCTATCCTGTGTGATACTGACTGCTGAGCTGTGTATCTAATCCTATCCTGTGTGATACTGACTGCTCAGCCATGTATCTAATCCTATCCTGTGTGATACTGACTGCTGAGCCGTGTATCTAATCCTATCCTGTGTGATACTGACTGCTGAGCTGTTTATCTAATCCTATCCTGTGTTATATGTTATAAACTTCTGTGAAGCCCTTGGGGGTTCAAAGTTCTCACCACACATCTAGATAAGTTCCTTGGGGGTCTAGTTTCCAAAATGGGGTCACTTGTGGGGGGTTTCCACTGTTTAGGTAGATCAGGGGCTCTCCCAACGTGACATGGCGTCCGATCTGAATTCCAGACAATTTTGCATTGAAAAAGTCAAACAGCGCTCCTTCCCTTCTGAGCTGAGCCATGCGCCGAAACAGTGGTTCCCCCCCACATATCAGGTATCAGCGTACTCAGGACAAATTGCACAATGACTTTTGCAGTCCAATTACTCCTGTTACCCTTGGTAAAATAAAAAAAGTTGAACCTGAAGTATTTTTTTGTGAAAAAAAGTTAAATGTTCATTTTTTTGTAAATATTCAAAAAATTCCTGTGACGCACCTAAAGGGTTAATAAACTTCTTGAATGTGGTTTTGAGCACCTTAAGGGGTGCAGTTTTTAGAATGGTGTCACTTTTGGGTATTTTCTATCATATAGACCCCTCAAAGTGGCTTCAAATGTGATGTGGTCCGTAAAAATAAAATGGTGTTGCAAAAATGAGAAATGGTTCATCTGTGCTACTGAGCAATTTATTAGCCATTAACAACTTTTCATTGTCTGTAATGGTGGGATCAAAAAACGATAATCCCACCAACTCTGCATTCAAATACTACAAATGGTTAAAAAATGTGGTCAGGGCTATTTCTGCAATGTTGTTGTCACATTCTTTATAGTCTAACAGACTATGCAAAATACCTAAATCTTAAAATACCTCAAATTGGATTTTTTCAAACTTTGAGCGACGAGCGGCACGGGTTAACGTCGTTTGATCGAGCTCAAATTTTGGCTATCTCAATATCTGGAAAGGGGAATCGTTTTGTGGGGTCCAGACGAACAAGATTCTGACATTTTTTCCCCCCCATATGAGATCCGGTCACCCTAGTGCACACCACCCTTGGGGGTTAAGGGGTTAAGTCCTCCTTGTTCTCATCTGGCAGCTGTCAATTTGCCTCCAACACTTTTCCTTTCACTTTTTCCCCATTATGTAGATAGGGGCAAAATTGTATGGTGAATTGGAATGCGCGGGGTTAAAATTTCACCTCACAACATAGCCTATGACGCTCTCGGGGTCCAGACGTGTGACTTTGCAAAATTTTGTGGCTGTAGCTACGACTGTGCAGATGCCAATACATACATACACTTTTTCCCCATTATGTAGATAGGGGCAAAATTCTTTGGTGAATTGGAACGCGCAGGGCTAAAATTTTGCCTCACAACATAGCCTATGATGCTCTCAGGGTCCAGACGTGTGACTGTGCCAAATTTTGTGGCTGTAGCTGCGACGGTGTGGATGCCAATCCCGGACATAGACACACACATTGAGCTTTATATATTAGATAAATTCTCAGTGAATCGAATTTCCCAGGAAAATCCATACAAACAAGTGAATTTGACTTTAGCCAGTTGTGCTCATCTCTATAATTTATTTACTTTACCAATTGAAAAGACATACCGAAACGTATTCTTTATTTTTGTTTTTGTTTTTTCATTTCAGATTTTTTTTATACTCTTTTCTGTACATGACAATGGGAACAACCATCTTGCCTGGGCTCTTCCTATCCTGCTTCAGAGATTTTCATTACAGCAGTCACATAAACATAGGAATCGATAGTCTAGAGATGACTTAGTGGCCAAGACTGATAGTACATGTGTAAAAAAATAATAAATATTTTGCAGGTAGTAGTTAATCACAGTGCAGCTTTCATTTTGTGTTACGTTATCAATGAATGAAAGCTTCTCTGTGATTGTTTGCTATAGGCAGCACATTGACCTCAAAATAATTGCGTAAGGCCGGTTTCACATTTGCGCTTCAGGGCGCAGCGACGGCCTGTGCATGGCCGCCGCTAAGCCCTGCCCCCTGCCGCGCCTCCGCAGGTAGCTCCGCCTCCGGGCGCATGACGCTGCATGCGTCATGCGTCCCCTTTCTTTATCACTGAGGACGCAGGCCGTGCGCAGTATGCGTTTTTGCAGCGCCTGCGTCCTTTTGACGGTGCGCCGACCAGGGCCAAACGCAACCTGTTGCAATTTGATTGCGCTCGGCGCACCGTCAAAAGGATGCAGGTGCCGCCAAACGCATACTGTGCACGGCCTGCATCCTCAGTGATAAAGATAGGGGACGCATGACGCATGCAGCGTCATGCGCCCAGAGGTGGAGCTACCGGCGGAGGCGTGGCAGGGGGCGGGGCTTAGCGCCGGCCGTGCGCAGGCCATCGCTGCGCCCTGAAGCGCAAATGTGAAACCGGCCTTAAACAGATGCTCTGTGATTAGTGGAAAGTTCATTGTGCAGGAGGGGAGGAGGGGAGCTGTGACAATACCCTATTCTGAATGGTACGAGACTATTTTTGCTGTCTCCGGCTTTATAATCAATGTGTTACTTTTGTTGGTTTCTTAACTGCGATTATCTTCAGATAATGGTTTGTTTGTTTTTTATATGTATAATACTGACAGAGAAAAGGGAAAGACCATTACCAACTTTTTCCAAAAAAAAAAAAAATATATATATATATATATAAAAAAAAAATTAAAAAAAATATATATATATATATATATATATTGTGGCAGGGCTAAGGGTCGTGTAATTGATGGGAGATATGTGTCTCATAAATGGCTTATCTCCATAATGTAAGGCAGAAGTAAAGCATACCAGATATTGTTATTGTTTTTGTTTGAAGGACCTGTGGTGAGGTCACAGTCATGTGACCAGTCAGCTGCTGGGAACGTGGGTGTGGCTACAGCCTTATAATGTGACCTGCTCCTGAACCAGGGAGCTGTATGTGGGGAGGACTACACCTCCCAGCATGTGCTGAGACTCGCGGTCTGAGTCTGCAGCCACGAAGGTTTATGTTTTGTTTGCCTAAGCTAGAGGCTATTTTTGGTGATACGCTGTTTTATGGTTTATGACAGAAATAAACCTCATGAACTTTGGAAGAACCGGTCTCCTGATTGTCTCCCGCTGCACCTGAGTGAGTCACATCCCCACAATTGGTGGAGAATGCGGGCAGCGGTCCCAGCAGAGACTTGAGACAGTTGCTGCATGTCCTGGGTGAAGTTTGCAGCGGGGCAACAAGCATTGCCTGGAATCATGGAGGACCTCATGAAACACCTGGTCCAGTCCCAGGCACTGCAGCAGGAAACCAACAAGCTGTTGTTACAGCAGATCCAGCAAAGCCAGCAGGAGCAGCGGCAGCAGTTCCAGCAGAGCCAGCAGGAACAACGGCAGCAGATGCAGCTTCTGGCAACCGCCATCCAGGAGGGCAGGACGAGCGCCCCAACCCCAGGTCGGGCTGATGCCACCGACGTCGAGAAGGCGGTAAGACGCGCATTACAAAAAATGACCCCTGAGGATGATGTGGAGGCTTTCCTGACAGTGTTTGAGAGGGTGGCTGAGAGGGAAAAACTTCAGCCAGAGCGGTGGGCGGAGGTACTGGCCCCTTACCTAACGGGGGAGCCCCAGAAGGCGTACTTTGACCTGACGGTACAAGATGCCAGAGAGTATCCCAAATTAAAAGCGGAAATTCTCGCACGCTTGGGGGTAACAATGACTACCAGGGCACAGCGAGTTCATCGCTGGGCCTATCACCGGGACAAACCCCCGCGCTCCCAAATGTTTGACCTGTTGCACCTGGTCCAGAAATGGCTGCAGCCAGAGTCGGCTTCCCCTGCACAGATGGTAGAGCGAGTTGTGATGGATCGGTTTGTGCATTCTCTGCCGAGACCTCTACAGACTTGGGTTGCCCAGGGTGATCCCCAAAATGCTGATGAACTGGTTGGGCTGGTCGAGAGATACCAGGGGATGGAAGGTTCCTTGGGGAAGCAGCCCATTCCATATTGGGGGTCCCAGCAGGGGGCGGAGTCACAAAAAGGGGTGGTGCGTCCAAGGTCAAAAGGGGCGGGGGAGGCGGTGCGCAAGGTCCCCTCGGGTGTTATTTGCTGGAAGTGTCATGGGCCAGGACATATAGCGGCCTGTTGTCCCCAGACCACCGAGCAGATGGACTGCAGCATGGGACGCCGTAGTTCATACTACGCATATCCAGCTTGCAGTGTGAACTCGCTACCTAACAAGGGGCCACAAGCGTGTCCCGTGAAGGTGAACGGTCGAGCAGTAATGGCGCTTCTGGACTCCGGGAGCTTGGTGACCCTTGTGAGGGCCAGTTTTCCTCTAAACATACTCCCGGGTAAAAAGATTGGTGTTCGGTGCATACATGGCGATGCAAAGGACTACCCTATGGCTAGGGTGAAGATTGAAACGGCGCATGGCACCGAGTCGCATGAAGTTGGCGTTGTTCGAGACTTGTTGCATCCCATAATTATTGGCCGGGATTTCTGTCTGTTTTGGGATCTGTGGGGGATGGGTTCTGAGTGTGCTAGCAAGAGCAGGGAACCAATCCACCCCACTGAGGTATCGCCACCACCAGAGGCAGACGAGTTCCCTTTATGTGTCCTTGTTGGGGATGAAGAGGAAGGGTCCCCTGTACCTGACATCCCGGAGTTAGGGGTGGCCGGGGAGAATTTTGGGACTGCCCAACATAGGGACCCCACACTAAGGGAAGCCTTTAACAATGTCACCGTCATTAATGGGGTTGCACAAGAGCCGGGAGCAGACACAAGGTTTCCCCATTTTATGTTGAGTGGGGAATTGTTGTACCGGGTCACGAAAATAAGGGAGGAGGTGGCAGAGCAGTTAATAGTACCAGGCCCCTATAGACGAAAAGTGTTGGACATGGCCCATTCACACATCTTGGGGGGACACCTGGGGGTGGAAAAAACCCAGGAACGGATTGTACAGAGGTTCTATTGGCCTGGGTGTCACCGGGAAATAGTAAACTATTGCAGGTCCTGCCCGACATGTCAGTTAACTGCCCCCACATCTCATTTTCGGAACCCTCTTGTGCCACTGCCCATTATTGAGGTGCCATTTGAGAGAATTGCCATGGACTTGGTCGGTCCCTTAGTTAAATCAGCTCGGGGCCATCAGTATATATTAGTCATCCTGGACTATGCCACACGCTATCCTGAGGCCATTCCCCTGAGAAACTCCTCTGCGAAGAGTATAGCCCGTGAGCTGGTCCATGTGTTTTCCCGGACGGGTTTGCCGAAGGAGATCCTGACCGACCAGGGGACACCTTTTATGAGCAAGGTGATGAGAGAATTGTGCAGAGTCTTGCAAATTTCCCAGCTGAGGACTTCAGTGTACCATCCACAGTCAGATGGCCTTGTTGAGAGGTTTAACAAGACCCTGAAGAGCATGCTGAGAAAAGTCATAGAGGAAGATGGTAGAGACTGGGATTGTCTCTTACCGTATTTACTGTTTTCTATCCGTGAAGTTCCCCAGGCCTCCACGGGGTTCTCCCCCTTCGAGCTTCTGTACGGCCGGCATCCGCGAGGTCTCCTAGATATAGCCAAGGAAACCTGGGAAGCCGAAGTCACGCCCCACAGAAGCGTCATTGAGCATGTGGCACTGATGCAGCAGAGGGTTGCGAAGGTGATGCCCATTGTTAAAGAACATCTCCGCCAGGCACAAGAGGCTCAGGCCAGGGTCTACAACCGGTCAGCCAGAGTGAGGCAGTTCAATCCGGGAGACCGAGTTCTCGTGCTAATACCGACGGTGGAAAGTAAGTTCTTGGCCAAGTGGCAAGGGCCATATGAGGTGGTGGAGAAACTGGGAGACGTAAACTACAAGATCCACCAACCCGGAAGACGGAAGCCATACCAGGTTTACCATGTTAACCTTATCAAGCCGTGGCAAGATAGAGAGCCAGCGGTAACTCCGTGCTTGCTGGGAAACCTAGAAGGGGAGGTTGGAGCCGTTACCATAGCGGAGACTCTATCGAAGGCCCAGAAGCAGCAGTGCCGGGAGTTACTCCAGAAAAACCGCGACCTGTTCTCAGAGTTGCCGGGGTGCACGAAGGTGGTGGAGCACGAAATTCTGACCGAGCCACATGTGCGGGTGAACGTGAAACCATATCGTATTCCTGAGGCCCGGCGAGAGGTAATCTCCAAGGAGGTGCAGCGTATGTTGAAGCTCGGGGTCATTGAGGAATCCAAGAGCGGCTGGTCGAGCCCGATTGTCCTGGTCCCAAAACCTGATGGTGAATGGAGGTTCTGCAACGATTACCGGAAGCTGAATGAGGTCTCCAAGTTCGACGCTTATCCCATGCCACGCGTTGATGAGCTCATCGAGAGACTTGGACCTGCCAGGTACATAACCACTTTGGATCTGACCAAGGGATATTGGCAGATCCCCATGGCACAGGAAGCCAAGGAGAAGACGGCATTCTCCACACCAGACGGGTGCTTCCAGTATGTCCGGATGCCGTTTGGCCTACAGGGAGCTCCAGCAACCTTCCAGAGGGCGATGGATAGAATCCTTGCACCTCATAAGCTATACGCTGCCGCATACCTGGATGATATCGTCATCTTTACCCCGGACTGGGAGACTCACCTGGAAAAGGTCCAAGCAGTGTTTGACGCTCTAAGAGAGGCGGGGTTTACAATAAACCCGAAGAAGTGTGCCTTGGGGAGAGAAGAAGCCAAGTACCTCGGATATGTAGTGGGGCGTGGCGAGATCAAACCCCAAATCAATAAAGTGGAGGCAATTCAAACATGGCCGAGACCTCTGTCAAAGAAGCAAGTTAAAGCCTTCCTGGGGATTGTGGGATATTACAGGAGGTTTATCCCAAACTTCGCCACAATGGCTGCACCTCTAACTGATCTGCTTAAAGGGACAAAGTCAGTGATGGTCAGCTGGTCCGAAGAAGCAGAGTCAGCCTTCCAAGAAATGAAGGGAGCTCTTTGTAAGCAGCCCGTTTTGGTGGCCCCAGACTTTAAACGTGAATTTGTCCTCCAGACAGATGCCTCAGATGTCGGGGTAGGTGCAGTCCTTTCCCAAGAGATACGTGGGGAGGAGCATCCTGTTCTCTACTTGAGTAGGAAGTTGACTTCTTGTGAGAGAAATTACTCAGTTGTAGAGAAGGAGTGTTTGGCCATAAAATGGGCAGTGGACACATTACGGTACTACCTGGTGGGACGGAAGTTTAGGTTAATATCCGACCATGCCCCACTCAGGTGGATGAGGGAAACCAAGGGCAATAATGCTAGGGTCACCCGCTGGTTCTTAGCCCTACAAGACTTCAGTTTCCATGTAGAGCATAGGGCCGGGAAGCTACATGGTAATGCCGATGCCCTCTCCAGAATCCCTTGCCTGGTAGGTGAAAGTGCCAAGCCCCATGGCTTTAGGCAGAGGGGGGAGGTATGTGGCAGGGCTAAGGGTCGTGTAATTGATGGGAGATATGTGTCTCATAAATGGCTTATCTCCATAATGTAAGGCAGAAGTAAAGCATACCAGATATTGTTATTGTTTTTGTTTGAAGGACCTGTGGTGAGGTCACAGTCATGTGACCAGTCAGCTGCTGGGAACGTGGGTGTGGCTACAGCCTTATAATGTGACCTGCTCCTGAACCAGGGAGCTGTATGTGGGGAGGACTACACCTCCCAGCATGTGCTGAGACTCGCGGTCTGAGTCTGCAGCCACGAAGGTTTATGTTTTGTTTGCCTAAGCTAGAGGCTATTTTTGGTGATACGCTGTTTTATGGTTTATGACAGAAATAAACCTCATGAACTTTGGAAGAACCGGTCTCCTGATTGTCTCCCGCTGCACCTGAGTGAGTCACATCCCCACAATATATATATATATATATATATATCATAAAAAAATGCATTCGCTGAATCCCCAAATCACTCACAGCCTTTGTGTAGGGGATTTTCTAACAAATGGCTGCTTGTGAACTACAGAAGGATCAGCCAACTGATAAAGCAGTTTCGGTTGTTATAGAGTGCAAATAGTTGCTTATGCTGTACTTCTCGTTATCAAGCTGTTTAGTATCCTCATATCCTTATAGCTGTTATATAATAGTGTTATTTTACATCATTATAAATAATATGCTTTGAGAGCATTCAATTGTTTTGTGCTTGAATAAAAATGTCCTTAGAGATGAGACAAAGTTCACTGGAATTAAAATACATATCTGAAACTTGGAATTAACCTGAGAAGTATAAGGAGGTATGCAATTTTCCCCCACCTTTTGGCCGTGCGTCTGTAGCAGCTGCTATTGGAGAACTGACATCATACAGCTGAATATATTCATTCTCACATCTGTATGTCACTGAATCCAAGATGGTTCTTTTAAGGATATTTGAATTTTGCACATAAACCGTTTTTGGGAAACACTAAGACCATGAGAGAGGTGCAAACATTTAACCAGTGAATACTAATACATTAACCTGCAGGTTTAAAGGACATAAATGAAAAGAAAACCAAGAAACAATTGGCTTTTATGAATAGTATTATCATAGAAATCAACACTCCAGTAAGAAAATTGAATAAAAAAGTGATTTATTGATTCTAAATTATGTGAGACACAGATAGCAGCATTTTAGCTTTTCTATGGAACCATTTTAAAACCTGAAAACAACAGTGTCAGTAAGACTTAATATAACAGCAACCACTGGGTATAAACTTAGAATAACAATACTATATAAGATTTGCATTAGATCATAATACATATAATAAAAAATCTAAAGAACATTGGTCACCAATAGGGATGAAACGTGGAAGTTCGGATTCGCCAAGTTCAACTGAGCTTTAGTCCAAAGTTTGGTTCGGGTACCAGAACTGAACCTGAACCCAAAAGACATAGAAATCAATGGGGACTTGAACTTTGGACCTTGAAAATTTCTCTCTCTCCTCCCCAAACTGTAAAATGGCCTTCAGAAGAAGTCGGTGTTTGGAGATCTGCACTTTACAATCTGGATCTGCTCATCTTGAGTCACAAATGTGTAAATAGCCATAAAGCACCTAAGTGATTATTAATTGCTACTAAAAATAGAGCTTACCCTAACTGCATTGTGGGATTGTAACTCACTTGGGTGCATCGTGAGGCAACACAAGAAGCATTTCCATTTAAATGTCCATGCTGGTTTACTGGTGCTTCATTAAACCAGCCACAAGCAAGCGAAAAATAAACTGCCTTTCAGTGCAGGCAAAGCAAAGCAAGCAATTCTTGACAAAGTCCCTTTAGAGCCAGGTTACATCACACAGGCTGGATAGCATCCAGTATTCCAGCTCACTCTGGATACAACACACAGGAGGCCTTTTCTGTCTTCACACAGACCATGTGTCAAACAACAGACTCCAATTTAACATGTGAACCACAGGCAGAGGTGGGGTATGTGGGCAGGCAGACCCACCCATCTCTCAGGTTGCCAGTAAACCTGGCCCAGATGCACCGAACAAACCTCTTAGTGCTATCTGCATTAGAGCAATACTCCAGGTTTACATCGCAGATGTAGTGCCGGCGTTAGGGGCAGGCAGACTAGGCATATGCCTAGGGCCTTCCAGGGGCACCCAGTCAGTAGCATGCTTATTCTCTATGGGGTGGCTGCATTATTTTCTATTGGGTGGCTGCATTATTCTCTATAGGGTAGCTGCATTATACTCTATCGGGTGGCTACCTTATATTCTATGGGGTACCTGCAATATTCTCTATGGGGTGGCTGCATTATTCTCTATGGGGTGGTTGCATTATACTCTGAGAGGTATGCATTATACTTTATGAGGGGCTACATTATACTCTCTGAGAGGGGCTGCACTATACTCTATGAGGGGAGTTGCATTATACTCTCTGAGGGGGTCTGCACTATATTCTATGACGGGGCTGCATTACACTCTCTCAAGGACTATGGGGTGCATTATACTATATGGGGCTGCATTATACAGGGTGTGCTATTTATATGGATACACCTAAATAAAATGGGAATGGTTGGTGACCCAGATCGGCCCACTGAATTTGCAGAATGGGCAAAACAAATATTGGAACAGGACCCTCAGTATACACAGTACTTTATGTTCAGTGATGAGGCAAACTTTTTTGGGTGGGCCATTTATATGGATAAACCTAAATAAAATGGGAATGGTGACAGTTTTCTTGCGCAGGGTGTATTGCATTGTAATCTGCTGCAATGATCCGGGTACTGTGTTCACCACACATTAACACAATTTGTATCCGCTCCTCAAGTGTTAAGCTATGCAACATGTCAATGGCTGTAAACAAAGAGAAACTTGTAAATAACTCATAAAAGAATAAAGTTACGTTAAAACCAAGCACACCATTTTTTTCTTGTGAAATTCTCAATAAGCTTGATGTGTCACATGACCCTCTTCCCATTGAAAAAAATAAATTTGTATCCAAAATGGCCACCTTCAAAATGTCCGCCATGGTCACCACCCATCTTGAAAAGTTTTCCCCCTCCCATATACTAATGTGCCACAAACAGGAAGTTGATAGCACCAACCATTCCTATTTTATTTAGGTGTATCCAACTATCCATATAAATGGCCCACCCTGTACTCTATAAAGGACTATGGGGAGTGCATTATACTATATGTACTATATGGGACCTGCATTATACTGTATTGAAGACTATGAGGAATGCATTATAATATATGGAGGACTATGGGGTTCATTATATTATGGAGAGTGCATTGTACAATATGGAAGACTATAGGGGTGCATTATACAATAGGAAGGATATGGGCTATGAAGGACTATGGGGAATGTATTAATCTTTATGGAGGACTATGGAGAGTGTATTATACTATATGGAGGACTACAGGGAGTGTATTATACTACATGGAGGGCTATGAGGAGTGTATTATACTATATGGAAGCCTATGGGAAGTATATTATACTATATAGAGGGCTATGGGGCAATTTATAATATATGGAGGGCTACGGGCTCATTATGCTATATGGAGGACTATGGGGTATGCATTATACCATATGAAGGACTATGAGGTGCATTATACTATGAGGAGGACTATGGGGCGTAATATACTAAACAAGCAAAATACTGCCTATTCATTAGTGATTGGATTGCTTATGCCGGAACAAAAATCATTGCTCTTATCACATCGCCTGGTGAAAACTGCAGATGTGCTGCTAATAACATGATACTGTATGTGACAGATTGATCTATTAATAATTACTCTATTCCCATCATTATTTCTCAGCCAGTGCAAAGAGGCCTGGAAACAAGCGTCAAGCAACTTCAATATTGTTGATCATGCTCATTTAACAGCCTGAACTCGGCGTATGTAAATACAACCAAAATGTTTCTGTGTGATGGTGCAATATGTTAGCATTTGGGGCCCCACTTTAAACTTTTGACCATGGACCCACTTTTGCCTAAAACCGGTTTGGCACAGATGACAACCACCTCTGTGATACATATCTCCCATCAACTATGGGTCCGGTAGCCACCTTATGCTATGCTATAAAGTTATAAAGCTGTTTTTGGCATTCTTAGGAACTTGCTGTGCATGTCAGTGAAATCCAGATTTACTGTGCACATGCTAATTGTATACTTACCGTATATACTCAAGTATAAGCCAAGATTTTCAGCCCATTTTTTAAGGCTGAATGTGCCCCTCTTGGCTTATACTGGATTCATATAAGCCAGGGGGTTGGCGAGGGAGGGGGAGCTCGGGTGTCAGATCATACTTACCCCTCCTGGCACAGTCTCTGCAGCCCCTGCTTCTCCCATGGTCTCTGGCACCTGTGTTCAGCGGTCACGTGGTACCGCTCATTAAAGTCATGAATATGCACATATTCATGACTTTAATGAGTGGTACCACGTGACCGCTGAACACTGGAAAAGTTGCGGTGCCGGAGACCGTGGGAGAAGAAGGGGCTGCAGAGACGCGCCAGGAGGGGATAAGTATGATGGGGAAGCCATGCTATATTCACCTGTCCCCGTTCCACCGCCACGCGTCTCTTTGTCCTCCGCGTCCTCTGGCTGTGACGTTCAGGTCAGAGGACGCGATGACGTGGTTAGTGCACACCCTCTGCCTGAACAGTCACTGCAGAGACCCGGAAGATAGAGCGGCAAGAGGTGGTGGAAATGGGACAGGTGAATATCGCAGGTACAAGAGCCCTGAGCCAGCGGTGACACCGGCACCTTTCCCCCATAGCGCGCCACTGTCCCCGCCTGCTCAGAACACCGGCACCTGGCCCCCTGTGATGAGAGGTGAGTATGTCATTTTTTTTTTATTCGCAGCAGCATATGGGGCCATAACCTTTATGGAGCAGCATATGGGGCATAAACTGTGGAGCATCTTATGGGGCAGCATATGGGGCATAATCTATTTAGTATCTTATGAGGCAGTATATGGGGCATAATCTATGGAGCATCTTATGGGGACATAACCTTTATGGAGCAGCATATGGGACATAATATATGGAGCATCTTATGGGGCAGCATATGAGGCATATTCTATGGAGCATCTTATGGGGCCATAACCTTTATAGAGCAGCATATAGGGCATATTCTATGGAGCATATTATGGGGCCTTAACCTTTATGGAGCAGCATATGGGGCATATTATTCTATGTAGCATCTTATGGGGCCATAACCTTTATGGAGAAGCATATGGGGCATATTATTCTATGGAGCATCTTATGGGGCCATTATTAACCTTTGTGAAGCATTATATGGGGCTTATCTTTTATGGAGCACCTTATGGGTCCTGTTATGGCTCAGCGAGGCAAGCCTCCAGGAGTGGACCCTCTGGATTGTGGTACCGAGTGGCCCCCGGGCGAGCAACCAGGTGGAGCCTACCCCTATACAGGGATTGTTAGGAGCAGGCCCTGGGGTTCGAATACCACGATAACCGGTACCAAGAAGGGCGGTTCTTTAGTGAAGCAGGAAAGCCCCTCCACGGGACAGACAGAACACTGGGCACTGGGACGGAGCGGGAAAGGAAGGGACTGGAGTAGGACTGTGGGCAAGGACCACGGAAGAACAGGACGGAGCAGGACACAGGAGACAGGACTGGAGCAGGACTTCAGGAGAGGACCACGGAACAACCAGATGGAGCAAGACACAGGGGACTGGACCGGAGCAGGACTGCAGGAGTGGACCAAGAAACAGGAGACAGGACCGGAGTAGGACTGCAGGAAGGAAGCATGGGCAGCAGGACAAAGCAGAGATGCAAGAGACAGGTCTGGAGTAGGGCTGCAGGAGAGGACCATGGGACAGCAGGATGGAGCAGGTACACTGGAGGCAGGACTGGAGCAGGACTGCAGGGACACAAGGTAGAGAGAGTGTATGAACACAAGAGACGATGGGTAGTGGGCCTAATATGCTATGGCACACGAGGATCAGGTGCCTCCATTACAGGAGGGTGGCCTGATATACCCAGCTATCGCCTCCCATTGGTTCAGCGGTGCTTCTGGGTCAGGGCACTGCCAGAGCTCAAGGAGGAGCGGCCTACGGTGCATGCGCACAGCGTGCAGTGATGCCGTAGGCCGCGGACCAATCAGGACAGGAGCATGACACCGCAGCCATCGGCCAGAGAGATGCTGAGGCGCTGGAACGGGGAGGTAAGTGGGGGTGAGATGGTGGCCGTGACAGTACCACCTCCCTTAAGCCGCCCCCCCGAGATTGGCAAAAAAATCTCCTGAGAATGCTGGGAGCATTCATATTCTCCCGGGGTTCCCATGGTCTCTCCTCAGGCCCAAAGCCCTTCCAGTCAATAAGAAAAAAGGTCTTCCCTCTGACCCTCTTCATGGCAAGAATATCTCTTACCTCAAAGATATTGTCAGTACCAACTGAGAAACGGAGTCAGGTGCAGAGTGGAAACGGTTCAGTACCACAGGTTTCAGGAGAGAGACATGGATGGTGTTCGGGACTCGGAGCGAGGCAGGCAACCTTAACTTGTAGGCGACATCATTGAGATGTCCAAGGATTTCAAAAGGACCGATGTACCACGGACCCAACTTGTATGAAGGCATCTTCAGCCGGATACACTTGGATAAGAGCCAGACTTTCTCTCCTGTACAATAGAGTGGAGGATCCAGTCTCCTCTTGTCAGCGTGATTCATCATCCGATCACCGGCTCTCTTGAGTGCCATGTTAGTCTCGGTCCAGATCTTGGAAAACTTTGAGGACAAGGAGTTGACTGCAGGGACCTCTGAAGCGGGGGTTACAGGAAGAGGAACACCAGGATGTCAGCCAAACATCACAAAAAAACAGAGAATTGCTTGAGGATTCACTAGTATGTTTGTTGTAAGCGAACTCAGCCCAGGGAAGCAGGTCAACCAAGTCGTTTTGGTGGGCGTTGGAAAAATGATGCAGGTACCCAGTCAATGCCTGATTAGTTCGCTCCACCTGCCTGTTAGACTGCGGATGGTAAGCGGAGGAGAAATCTAGTGATACAGTCATGAGCCTGCAAAGTGCCCACCAAAACCGAGAAGTGAACTGAACTCTTCGGTCAGACAATATATGTTGAGGTAGTCCATGGAGTCTGAAGATCTGATGGATGAAGACCTTGGCTAGCTCAGGAGCTGAGGGGAGTCCGGTTAACCCCTTCATGACCCAGCCTATTTTGACCTTAATGACCTGGCCATTTTTTGCAATTCTGACCAGTGTCCCTTTATGAGGTAATAACTCTGGAACGCTTCAACGCATCCTAGCGATTCTGAGATTGTTTTTTCGTGACATATTGGGCTTCATGTTAGTGGTAAATTTAGATCGATAATTTTTGCGTTTATTTGTGAAAAAATCAGAAATTTGGCAAAAATTGTGAAAATTTCGCAATTTTCAAATTTTGAATTTTTATTCTGTTAAACTAGAGAGTTATGTGACAAAAAATAGTTACTAAATAACATTTCCCACATGTCTACTTTACATCAGCACAATTTTGGAAGCAAAATATTTTTTTGTTAGGAAGTTATAAGGGTTAAAAGTTGACCAGCGATTTCTCATTTTTACAACAAAATTTACAAAACCATTTTTTTTAGGGACCACCTCACATTTGAAGTTACTTTGAGGGGTCTATATGGTAGAAAATACATAAAAGTGACACCATTCTAAAAACTGCACCCCTCAAGCTACTCAAAACTACATTCAAGAAGATTATTAACCCTTTAGGTGTTTCACAGGAACTAAAGCAACATGGAAGGAAAAAAAGGACATTTTAATTTTTCCAACAAAAATTTTCTTTCAGCATCAATTTTTTCATTTTTCACATGGGCAACAGGATAAAATGGATCCTAAAATGTGTTGGGCAATTTCCCCTGAGTACACCGATACCTCATATGTGGTCAAAAACCACTGTTTGGGCGCACGGCAGGGCTCAGAAGGGAAGGAGCGCCATTTGACTTTTTGAATGGAAAATATGCTGGAATATTTAGCGCTTGCCATGTCGCGTTTGGAGAGTCGCTGTGTGCCTAAACACTGGCGCTCCCCCACAAGTGACCCCATTTTGGAAACTAGACCCCCCAAGGAACTTATCTAGATGCATAGTGATCACTTTGAACCCCCAGGTGCTTCTCAAATTGATCCGTAAAAAAAAAAAAAGTACTTTTTTTCACAAAAATTATCTTTTAGCCTCAGTTTTTTCATTTTCACATGGGCAACAGGATAAAATGGATCCTAAAATTTGTTGGGCAATTTCTCCTGAGTACACCGATACCTCATATGTGGTCATAAACCACTGTTTGGGTGCACGGCAGGGCCCGGAAGGGAAGGAGCGCCTTTTGACTTTTTGAATGGAAAATTAGCTCCAATCGTTATCGGACACCATGTCGCGTTTGGAGAGCCCCTGTGTACCTAAACATTGGAGCTCCTGCACAAGTGACACAATTTTGGAACCTAGACCCCTTAAGGAACTTATCTAGATGTGTAGTGAGCACTTTGAACCCCCAAGTGCTTCACAAAAGTTTATAACATAGAGCAGTGAAAATAAAAAATCATTTTTTTTCCTCAAAAATGATTTTTTAGCACGCTATTTTTTATTTTCACAAGGGTAACAGGAGAAATTGAACCAAAAAAGTTGTTGTCCAGATTGTCCTGAGTACGCTGATACCCCATATGTGGGGGGGGCACTGTTTGGGTGCACGGCAGGGCGCAGAAGGGAATGAGCGCCATTTGACTTTTTGAAATGAAAATGAGCTCCAATCGTTAGCGGACACCATGTCGTGTTTGGAGAGCCCCTGTGTGCCTAAACTTTGGAGCTCCCCCACAAATGACCCCATTTTGGAAACTAGACCCCCTAAGGAACTTATCTAGATGCATAGTGAGCACTTTGAACCCCCAGGTGATTCACAGAAGTTTATAATGCAGAGCAGTGAAAATAAAAAATCTTTTTTTTTCCTAAAAAAAATTTTTTTAGTTGGCAATTTTTTATTTTCACAAGGGTACTAGGATAAATTGGACCCCAAATGTTGTTGTCCAGTTTGTCCTGAGTATGCTGGTACCCCATATGTGGGGGGAACCACTGTTTGGGCACACGTTGGGGCTCAGCAGGGAAGTAGTGACATTTTGAAATGCTGACTTTGATGGAATGGTCTGCGGGCGTCATGTTACATTTGCTGAGCCCCTGTGTGCCTAAACAGTAGAAACCCCCCACAAGTGACCCCATTTTGGAAACTAGACCCCCAAAGGAACTTATCTAGATGTGTGGTGAGCACCTTGAACCCCCAAGTGCTTCACAGAAGTTTATAATGCAGAGCCGTGAAAATAAAAAATCATTTTTTTCCCTCAAAAAAAAATGAATTTTAGCACGCAATTTTTTTTTCACAAGGGTAACAGGAGAAATTGGACCCCAAAAGTTGTTGTCCAGTTTGTCCTGAGTATGCTGATACCCCATATGTGGGGGATGACCACTGTATGGGCACACGTCAGGGCTCGGAAGGGAAGTAGTGACGTTTTGGTATGCAGACTTTGATGGAATTGTCTGCGGGCATCATGTTACATTTGCAGAGCCCTTGATGTACCTAAACTGTGGAAACCCCCAACAAGTGACCCCATTTTAGAAACTAGACCCCCCAAAGAACTTATCTAGATGTGTGGTGAGCACCTTGAACCCCGAAGAGCTTCACAGAAGATTGTAACGCAGAGCCATGAAAATAAAAAATCTTTTTTTTTCCTCAAAAAATGAATTTTTAGCTCGTAATTTTTTATTTTCACAAGGGTAACAGGAGAAATTGGACCCCAAAAGTTGTTGTCCAGTTTGCCCTGAGTATGCTGATACCCCATATGTGGGGAGGGACCATTGTTTGGGCACACGTCGGGGCTCGGAAGGGAAGTAGTGACGTTTTGAAATACCGACTTGATCGAATGGGCATCATGTTACGTTTGCAGAGCCTCTGATGTGCCTAAACAGTGGAAACCCCCCACAAGTGACCCCATTTTGGAAACTAGACCACGAAGGAACTTATCTAGATGTGTGGTGAGCAGCACTTTGAACCCCCAAGTGCTTCACAGAAGTTTATAATGCAGAACCGTGAAAATAAAAAATCTTTTTTTTACTCAAAAAATGATTTTTTAGCCCGCAATTTTTTATTTTCACAAGGGTAACAGGAGAAATTGGACCCCAAAAGTTGTTGTCCAGTTTGTTTGGGCACACGTCAAGGCTCGGAATGGAAGTAGTGACGTTTTGAAATGCAGACTTTGATGGAATAGTCTGCGGTCGTCATTATGTTTGCAGAGTCACTGATGTGCCTAAACAGTGGAAACCCCCCACAAGTGACCCCATTTTGGAAACTAGACCTTCCAAGGAACGTATGTAAGATGTGTTGTGAGCACTTTGAACCCCCAAGTGCTTCACAGAAGTTTATAATGCAGAGACGTGAAAATGAAAAAATCATTTTTTTCCACAAAAATAATTTTTTAGACCCCAATTTTTTATTTTCCCAAGGGTAACACGAGAAATTAGTCCCCAAAAGTTGTTGTGCAATTTTTCCTGAGTACGTTGATACCTCATATGTTGGGGTAAACCACTGTTTGGGCACACGTCAGGGCTTGGAAGGGAGGGAGCACCATTTGACTTTTTGAACGCAAAATTGGCTGGAATCAATGGTTGCACCATGTCGCGTTTGGCGACCCCCTGATGTGCCTAAACAGTGGAAACCCCTCAATTCTAACTCCAACCCTAACCCCAACACACCCCTAACCACAGCCCTAACCCTAACACATCCCTAACCACAAGCCTAACCCTAATTCCAACGCTAACCCTAATTCCAACCCTAACCCTCTTTCCAACTCTAACCCTCTTTCCAATCCTAACCCTAACCCTCTTTCCAACCCTAACCCTCTTTCCAACCCTAACCCTAACCCTCTTTCCAACCCTAACCCTCTTTCCAACCCTAACCCTCTTTCCAACCCTAACCCTAACCCTCTTTTCAACCCTAACCCTAACCCTCTTTTCAACCCTAAACCTAACCCTCTTTTCAACCCTAACCCTAATCCTCTTTTCAACCCTAACCCTAACCCTCTTTTCAACCCTAACCCTAACCCTAATGGAAAAATAAAAATAAAAATATTTTCTTTATTTTATTAGTTGTGCCTACCTATGGGGGTGATAATCGGGGGGTTTATTTACTTTTTCTTTCATTTTGATCACTGTGAGAGTGATCAAAATGAAAGAATGGAATCTGCAGCCGGCAGATTCGGGCGGGCGCACTACGCATGCGCCCGCCATTTTCAAAGATGGCGGCGCCCATGAACCGGACCCGCCGGACACCGGGAGCGACAGGGGGACTTAGAAGGTGCCGGGGGAGGTGAGATGGGGTGAGGGGGTTATCGGAAGCTGGCGGGGAGCAGAGGGAATGGGAGGGGGGCAGATCATGACAGCGGCGGCAGATCGCCGCTGTCATTCAGTTGCGGGGGGGCGATCGCCGGTGGGGGGGGTGGAATCGGTGTCTCCAGCCATGTCCAATGCTACAGCAGCATCGGCCATGGCTGGATTGTAATATTTCATCAATTTTCATTGATGAAATATTACTATCGCTCTGATTGGCTGTTTCACTTTTAACAGCCAATCAGAGCGATCGTAGCCACGTGGGGGCGAAGCCACACCCCCTGTGGTGAAGAACAAAGCCCCCTGTATCTGCGGGTCGGGTGACCTTTCAGTGACCTAGGTCACCCGACCCGCAGGGGGGCTTTAAAGTCATAACGCCACATAGGCGTCATGGGTCGTTCTGGCACGACTTTTCATGACGCCTACGTGGCGTCAAAGGTCGTGAAGGGGTTAAAGTGATGAAATGTGCCATCTTGGAGAAGCGGTCTACAACCACCAGGATCACTGTACAACCTGATGAACGGGGCAGGTCGGTGATGAAATCCATGTCGATGTGTTCCCAGGGCACCGTAGGAACTGGTAACAGAAGCAACAAGCTGGACGGAGGCCGTCGTGGTATTTTATTTTTTGCACAGGAAGGACAAGAGGCAATGAAGTTAACCACATCTTGGCGAAGAGTAGGCCACCAGTAGTGACAGGAAATGAAGGCCAGCGTCTTCTTTGCCCCGGCATGACCAGCCAGTTTGGAGGAATGGCCCCATAGTAAGACCCTCCTTTTAACTTCTTCAGACACGAGAGTCTTACCTGGAGGTGGAGAAAGCAGATTCACAGGAGCCATGGTGATGATTTTAGTGGCTTCAATAATGTGTGAAGGCTCCTCCACTGTCTCGGTCGGCTGGAAGACCCTGGATAATGCATCGGCTTTGGTGTTCTTGTTGCTGGGGCAACAGTGGAGCTCAAAATCAAAGTGACCTGGCCTGTCGAGGATTGAGTCTCTGGGTGGACTGGAGATAGGCCAAGTTTTTGTGGTCAGAGTAAATTACAAAGGGATGGACAGCCCCATCCAGGAGATGATGCCATTCTTCCAGAGCCAATTTTATGGCTAACAGTTCTCGGTCACCGATCGAGTAATTACATTCCGATGGGGAAAAAGCCTTAGAGAAGAATCCACAGGGAAGCAGTCGACTGGAGGCGGCTTTCTGGGACAGAACTGCCCCGGCTCCTGTGGAGGAGGCGTCTACTTCAAGCACGAAGGGTCTGCTGCTTCTTTTGGGGCGGTGAAACACCGGAGCTGTGGAAAAAGCCCATTTTAGAGTCTGAAAGGCCTGTTCAGCCTCCGTAGCCCAGGAATTGGGGTTTGTCCCCTTTCAGGTAAGAGCGGAAATAGGTTTGGTTATTGCGGAAAAATGAGGGATGAATTGCCTGTAGTAATTGGCAAATTCGAGAAACCATTGTATAACCCTTATACTGACAGGACGAGGCTACTTGAAAATGGCGTACAGTTTCTCGGGATCCATCCTCAATCCAGCGTCGGAGATAATGTAGCCCAGAAATGGCAAAGAAGTCTGTTCAAAGAGACACTTTTCAATCTTAGCGAACAAGCGATTCTCCCGAAGACGCTGTAGTACCTGGCGAACACTTCTTCTATGGAAAATTCTTAGTGGCTGCATCAGTGATCTGCTTATCCAGAAGACTGATAGAACACGCAGCAGACACTGTGTCAAAGACTGACCAGCTAAGAAAGATGGGACATGCATATAAGCATTAACTGAGTGCAAAAACAGTTCAATTGAACTACAGTACATCCATTTGGCTGAGAAAAATATTATGGGATTGAATGAATGCTATAAGTAGGCCCCCCAGGCCCACTATCTTCGCTCACACACATTAGCACACAGATTCCCTTTGGGGTGTAACTCTCTTTACTGTCAGAAATAAAGAAGAAGGCTAATGTGTCGAAACGTTCGTAGGAGTACCTGGCTCCACAATATCCTATAGGTAAATGTATTGCATTTATGTCTACCTGATAGATCAATTGGTTTGTATGTACTATTGATTTATGAGAGTTCCTACAGGGGCTATGTATTATTATTGACTATTATGTTATATACATTTTATTTGTGTCTTACTACTCATCATGCTATTCATTGCTAGTGCAACTCTCTATATACTTCTCAACTATTTAATCATGTTTCAAGGCTGCTTTTTTTTCTCATCATGTTACTATGATTTACTGGATTGTGGGCCACCATATTGGCTATTTGTATGTCTTTGTAATTTTATCATATATTAATAAAAGTCGCTTTATTTAATTATACAAAGTTATCTACACCTTTTCTTTCTTATTTGAGCTTTGGAGGACTGCAGCGTCTGATTTGAGATTAAATAACTTTGAACAGTATGCCGCAAAAATGTTGGTAATTTCAGAAGGATAAAATATTCTTTTCCCCAGAGAATCTTCTAGAGGGCTCATACTCACATGAGAGAAACTCAGACGAGTCTCACACGTCAATACCCGACACCACCAGCATTTGGATCGGAACCGAGTTCCGGCAGCAGTGCCGGGTATTGTCGTGCAAGACTCATCTGAGTTTCTCATATGTGAATATGAGCCCAAATATTCTATTTTACATATGACTTTAACCCCTTCACTACCAAGGGTGGTTTGCACGTTAACTCCAATTTTTACAATTCTGACCACTGTCCCTTTATGAGGCCATAACTCTGGAATGCTTCCATGGATCTCGGTGATTCTGACATTGTTTTCTCGTGACATATTGTACTTCATGTTAGTGATAAAATTTCATTCATATAATTTGCGTTTATTTGTGAAAAAACAGAAATTTGGTGAAAATGTTGAAAATTTCGCAATTTTCCAAATTTGAATTTTTATGCCCCTAAATCACAGGGACATGGCACACAAAAAACTTAATAAGTAACATTTCCCACATGTTTACTTTACATCAGCACAATTTTGGAAAAAAAATTTTTGTTAGGAAGTTATAAGGGTTAAAAGTTGACCAGCGATTTCTCATTTTTGCAACACCATTTTATTTTTACGGACCACATCACATTTGAAGTCACTTTGAAGGGTCTATATGATAGAAAATACCCAAAAGTGACACCTTTCTAAAAACTGCACCCCTTAAGGTGCTCAAAACCACATTCAAGGAGTTTATTAACCCTTCAGGTGCTTCACAGGAACTTTTTGAATATTTAAAAAAAAATGAACATTTAACTTTTTTTCACAAAAAAAAAACTTCAGGTTCAATTTTTTTTATTTTACCAAGGGTAACAGGAGAAATTGCACTGCAAAAATTATTGTGCAATTTGTCCTGAGTACACTGATACCTGATATGTGGAGGGAACCACTGTTTCGGCGCATGGCAGAGCTCAGAAGGATTGGAGCGCCGTTTGACTTTTACAATGCAAAATTGTCTGGAATTCAGATCAGACGCCATGTCACATTTGGAGAGCCCCTGATGTACCTAAACAGTGGAAACCCCCCACAAGTGACACCATTTTAGAAACTAGACCCCCCAAGGAACTTATCTAGATATGTGGTGAGAACTTTGAACCCACAAGGGCTTCACAGAAGTTTATAACGTACAGCGGTACAATTAAAAAATCATATTTTTTCCACAAAATTATCTTTTCACCCCCAATTTTTATTTTCCCAAGGGTAACAGGAACCTAAAAGTTATTGTGCAATTTGTCCAGAGTACGCTAATACCCCACATGTGGGGGTAAACCACTATTTGGGCACATGGCAGAGCTCGGAAGGGAAGCAGCGCCATTTGACTTTTTTGGCTGGAATTGAGATCGGACACCATGTCGCGTTTGCAAAGCCCCTGATGTACCAAAACAGTGGAATCCCCCACAAATGACCCCATTTTGGAAACTAAACCCCCAAGGAACTTATCTAGATGTGTGGTGTGAACTTTGAACCCCCAAGTGCTTCACAGAAGTTTATAACGCCCAGGCGTGAAAATAAAAAAATCATATTTTTTTTCCACAAAAATGATATTTTTGCCCCCAATTTTTTATGTTCCTAAGTGCAACAGGAGAAATAGGACCCCAAAAGTTGTTTTGCAAATTGTCCTGAGTAGGCTGATACCCCATATGAGGGGGTAAAACACTGTTTGGGTGCATGGCAGAGCTTGGAAGGGAAGGAGCACCATTTGACTTTTTCAACGCAAAATTAGCTGGAATTGAGATCAGACGCCATGTTGCGTTTGGAGAGTACCTGATGTGCGCAAATAGTGGAAACCCCCAATTCTAACACCAACCCTAACCCCAACACACCCCTAACCCTAACCCTAATGTGGCACCCCCAGGAGTACGGTCGCCACACTGGCTTTGCCTTCCTCCAGGGGAGGGTAATGCCAGGCTTGGAGGCAATGATGGGACTCTCTCACAGTCAATCCATGCATACAACACAGTTCCCCTCCTGACCAGCAGGGGGAGCTCTGACCCAGGATTGAGGGGAGGAGTGATCCCTGAGGGCCAGGAGGAAGTAAGTTCAGTTAGTTTGCGGAGGGTGAAGTGTGCTGACTGAGAATGGGAAGCTGGAGGTTGAGCTGCAGCAGGCGAGCTCCCTCAGCTTGAGAGCGCACAGAGCTGGAGTCGGGTCTCCACGGTGGTACGGGTACTAACGGCCCTGCCACAGATACCCGAGGAGTAGGAGGCTGTAGATTCCCTGCTCCCATCGAAGACTTGAGGCACAACAGCAAAACGGATAGAGCCGGGGATTCAGAGAGTGAGAGGAGTCCCAGAGAGAGAGGCTACAGCTGTCTTCCATGCAAGGGGAGTTCTAGGAACATTTGACAGGAGGAACTTCAGAGTAACTAAGGACTGGAGTGCTTCACACACACAGCGCTATTAAGGAGACTGCACAGCCCATCTGTGAGAGAGAATCCCTGAGTTGCTTACAGGCTAGCCTGCTTCAATACCATCTGTGATCAGGACCCTGGACTGCTTCATCCCGGTGCCCATCACTTATACACTGCCCTGGGGTTACAGCTTCACCTGTGGAGAGCTACACCATCTAAGCTGTGACACACCATCAGCCCCAGAGGATCTGCACGCAGCGTTGGCTAACACCCACTTGCCAAATACCACGGGTGGCGTCACAAACTATTCATATAAACTCTAACACCATTAACATCACCGCCATTGATATTGGGGCCCAGGGCCACGAACCGGGTCACCACTGCTGTGACACATTCCTGACTTGTCACCGGCCTGGTACCGAGTACCTCACAGCCCTGGGTGAAGCGAGGGCAACCCACTAACCCTAACCCTAGCCCTAACCCTAGCCCTAGCCCTAACCCTAATGGGAAAATGGAAATAAATACATTTTTTAAATTTTATTATTTTTCACTAACTAAGGGGGTGATAACGGGGGGTTTGATTTACTATTTGTGGCGGTATTTGTATTTGGCAGCTGTCACACGCTAAAAGACGCTTTTTATTGTAAAAATAGTTTTTGCATCACCACATATTGAGAGCTATAATTTTTCCATATTTTGACCCAACGAGTCATGTGAGATCTTATTTTTTGCGGGACGAGTTGACGTTTTTATTGGTACCATTCTCGGGCTTGTGACATTTTTTGATCGCTTTTTATTTCATTTTTTGGGACGCAGAATTTACAAAAACCAGCGTTTCATGAATTTCTTTTGGGTGGTGCGTTTACGCCATTCCGCGTGTGATAAAATTGATAAAGCGGTTTTCTTCTTCGGGTCAGTACGGTTACAGCGATACCTCATTTATGTCTTTTTTTATGTTTTGGCGCTTTTATGCAATGAAAACAATTTTATATAAAAATAATTATTTTTGCATCACTTTATTCTGCGAGCTATAACTTTTTTATTTTTTCGCTTATGATGCTGTATTATGGCTTGTTTTCTGCGGGACAAGATGACGTTTTCAGCGGTACCATGGATATTTATATGCATCTTTTTGATTGCGCGTTATTGCACTTTTTGTTTGGCGGTATGATAATAAATCATTATTTTTTGCTTCGTTTTTTATTTTTATTTTTAAGGGGTTCGCTTAAGGGGTTAACAAATGGGACAGTTTTATAGGGTGGGTTGTTACGGATGCGTACTTTTATTGTTTTTTTTTATTTCCAAAAAATGAATTTATTGGGGAATATTTTTTTTTTGTTTTTTAATTTAATTAGCGATTTTTAAAAAATTATTTTTACACTTTTTTTTTTAACTTTATTACAATGTCCCGGGGGGGCATAACTGTCATGTGACAGATCGCTGATCTGTCACATCACAGATCGCTGTGACAGATCAGCGATCTGTCACAGGCACTGCTGCAGGCTTCCTCATGTCTGCGCTCTGCGTGCAGTGAGGAAGCCAGCTTCCTGCAGGCCCCCGGAGGTCCCCGCCGCCATATTGGATCCGGGGACCTGCAGGAAAGGAGCCCCCTGCAGCAGCGCTGCACATTGCGCTGCCGTGGGGGCCTCAGGGAAGCGCAGAGGGAGCCCCCTCCCTGCCGATGCTTCCCCTTAACCCTCGGTACACCGCGATCGTGTTTGATCGCAGTGTGCAAGGGGTTAACATGTGGGGGCGGTCCGTGACCGCCCCTGACACATTGTGCCGGATGTCAGCTGTGATAATCAGCTGACACCCAGCCGCGATCAGCGGCGCTCACCACGTGGGCGCCGCTGATTGCACTAGACGTACTATTCCGTCCTTGGGACTTACAGTGGGGCAAAAAAGTATTTAGTCAGTCAGCAATAGTGCAAGTTCCACCACTTAAAAAGATGAGAGGCGTCTGTAATTTACATCATAGGTAGACCTCAACTATGGGAGACAAACTGAGAAAAAAAAATCCAGAAAATCACATTGTCTGTTTTTTTTTCATTTTATTTGCATATTATGGTGGAAAATAAGTATTTGGTCAGAAACAAAATTTCATCTCAATACTTTGTGATATATCCTTTGTTGGCAATGACAGAGGTCAAACGTTTTCTGTAAGTCTTCACAAGGTTGCCACACACTGTTGTTGGTATGTTGGCCCATTCCTCCATGCAGATCTCCTCTAGAGCAGTGATGTTTTTGGCTTTTCGCTTGGCAACACGGACTTTCAACTCCCTCCAAAGGTTTTCTATAGGGTTGATATCTGGAGACTGGCTAGGCCACTCCAGGACCTTGAAATGCTCTTACGAAGCCACTCCTTCGTTGCCCTGGTGGTGTGCTTTGGATCATTGTCATGTTGAAAGACCCAGCCACGTTTCATCTTCAATGCCCTTGCTGATGGAAGGAGGTTTGCACTCAAAATCTCACGATACATGGCCCCATTCATTCTTTCATGTACCCGGATCAGTCGTCCTGGCCCCTTTGCAGAGAAACAGCCCCAAAGCATGATGTTTCCACCACCATGCTTTACAGTAGGTATGGTGTTTGATGGATGCAACTCAGTATTCTTTTTCCTCCAAACACGACAAGTTGTGTTTCTACCAAACAGTTCCAGTTTGGTTTCATCAGACCATAGGACATTCTCCCAAAACTCCTCTGGATCATCCAAATGCTCTCTAGCAAACTTCAGACGGGCCCGGACATGTACAGGCTTAAGCAGTGGGACACGTCTGGCACTGCAGGATCTGAGTCCATGGTGGCGTAGTGTGTTACTTATGGTAGGCCTTGTTACATTGGTCCCAGCTCTCTGCAGTTCATTCACTAGGTCCCCCCGCATGGTTCTGGGATTTTTGCTCACTGTTCTTGTGATCATTCTGACCCCACGGGGTGGGATTTTGCGTGGAGCACCAGATCGAGGGAGATTATCAGTGGTCTTGTATGTCTTCCATTTTCTAATTATTGCTCCCACAGTTGATTTCTTCACTCCAAGCTGGTTGGCTATTGCAGATTCAGTCTTCCCAGCCTGGTGCAGGGCTACAATTTTGTTTCTGGTGTCCTTTGACAGCTCTTTGGTCTTCACCATAGTGGAGTTTGATGTCAGACTGTTTGAGGGTGTGCACAGGTGTATTTTTATACTGATAACAAGTTTAAACAGGTGCCATTACTACAGGTAATGAGTGGAGGAAAGAGGAGACTCTTAAAGAAGAAGTTACAGGTCTGTGAGAGCCAGAAATCTTGATTGCTTGTTTCTGACCAAATACTTATTTTCCACCATAATATGCAAATAAAATGAAAAAAAAACAGACAATGTGATTTTCTGGATTTTTTTTTCTCAGTTTGTCTCCCATAGTTGAGGTCTACCTATGATGTAAATTACAGACGCCTCTCATCTTTTTAAGTGGTGGAACTTGCACTATTGCTGACTGACTAAATACTTTTTTGCCCCACTGTAGGTCCCAGGTCACATAGAAGGAATAGTACGTCCATTGTAGGAAAGGGGTTAAATGTCTTGACTCTGCGAGCCAAGAGAGCACTCGACCTATCTCCCACTGTATAGTATCCGACCTTACATCTATTCAAATTTTTCTTGTATGTAAAAAGTAAGATAGACCTTAATTTGTTCCTTTGACCTCATGATTCTAATTTGGACTGACATGCACTGTGAGCTGTGAGGTCTTATATAGACAGGTGTGTGCCTTTCCAAATCAAGTCCTACCAGTTTAATTAAACACAACTGGACTCTAATGAAGAAGTAGAACCATCTTAAGGAGGATCACAAGGAAATGGACAACATGTGACATAAATATGAGTGTCTGAGCAAAGGGTCTGAATACTTATGACCATGTGATATTTCAGTTTTTCTTTAAGAATAAATTTGCAAACATTTCTACATTTCTGTTTTTTTTCAGTCAAAATGGGGTGCAGAGTGTACATTAATGAGAAAAAAATGAACTTTTTTTGAATTTACCAAATGGCTGTAATGAAACAAAGAGTGAAAAATTTAAAGGGGTCTGAATACTTTCCTTACCCACTGTGTATCCTGATGTAAGATGGAACTGGTATGTCCTGAAGCTGATCTGATCTTTCCAACACTGAGCTTCCCTAAAGGGGGTTTCACACATAGCGATATCGCTAGCGATATCGCTCGAGCGTCACCGATATTGTGACGCAACAGCGATATCGCTAGCGATCTCGCTAAGTGTTAAATGTAGCGATGAACGGACCCCCCGCTGGCTATCACTGATCGAGCTAGAATGAGCAGGTCCATTTTTCCATCGTTGGCGTCCCGCTGGCCAGCACTCATGGCTGTGTTTGATGCTTAAAAACGATGAGCGACGTCGTTAGCGAGGCAGAGCTCAGCTATACAGGTCTGAATCGGTTACAATTAAGTTGTGTGAAAGGTACTCAATGACCAACGAGGTCGTTATGCAGATCGCTGATCTGTCTTGCGTCGTTGATGAGATTGGACTGTTTGAAAGCTATCTAACGATCATGTAACGACGCACAAGTGATCTTTGCCAGGTCGGATCGTTATCGCTGGTGCGTCGCTATGTGTGAAGTGGCCTTTTATCTTTAGAGATAGTAATGCCATCTTGAAGCTTTTAGGGAAAGCTGATCTCTCCAACAGAGGAATTCTCTAAGTCCTTAGAGATAAGGCCTCATGTGAAGTATCCCAAGATGCTGTGTACTTGGTTGTCCTCACCGAGTTGACTTACATAAGGCCGAACAACACTTCCCAGCGTCACCAACAACAGATCCAGAGTCTCACCTCTCTATCCAGACTTTCTCCAAGGATGTGTAGCTTACCTTCCACTCGGACTCACCTTCGACTCCTCTAAACTGCCCACCAACAGCAAAACCCTTTCAGATCTTCATATTTTCTATATGACTTGGAATTAAAATCTAAGTTTCTGCAGATTCCAAGACTTGTGGAGTAGCCCCTTGATCGCCTACCCCACAGCCACCAGAGTCACTTAGTGCACAGTCAGCATGATGTAACGCCCCTGACCATGTTTGCTCGTTCAGGTGTAAGTGGTGAAATGCACCATGGCAGACTTAATTTTTTTCAGGGAATGAGTGATGTTGTCTGTGACATGCTGGTAGAGCCCAGGCACAGCTTTCTTACAGGAGTAATGGCGTCTGGGCAACTGGTACCGGAAGAATGTGATGGCCATCAGCTTTCGGAAACCGTCTCTATCCACCAGGTAGAAAGTGTTAGGGACAGCGGAATGCACTAAATATTAAATAAAGTAAAGTGTGTTCGCCACCCAGGGTCAACCGTGCAGAAGGTGTTAACACTGCTTCTAGATAATGGCGGACATACAATATGGCGGTATAACGCACGCGGGTTGAACGTCACCAGGGTGCGCTGAGCGATCTCTGTTTATTCACAGAGACGCCTAAGTGCTAAATACAAAAGGCTGAGCCTGTTAACGTCACAGGTCTCAGAGAAGTGCACGTACGGTATATGGTCATAGGAGCTGGGCCCTAGGCAGAGGGTCAGCATCCATCTAGACCTACCGTGCATGCGGCGTCGCTACTGCGGACGCCAAGAGGAGCTACAGACTGCAGCGCAGCGGCAGACACTGCCGCTAATCGACAATGCCTGGTAGCAGGCGCACTGTCGGACGCTAGCACTGTGGAGGATTCTATTGTGGCTGTAGCTTGCCACTGGCTGGCGCTGACTCTAAACTAAAGTCCCTATACACACTCGTAATATCAGAGGGAGGGGATCTTAATGAGTCATTCGCAGGTACATGCATCCATCATCATACACACAGTTAGCCACTAGTCTATACTATCAAATGGTCGAGCGGCCATGCAAACCTTTTATAGCCGGGACCTTCCGGAAGCTTCCAAATCCCTGAGATGGACCAATCAGATCTGGAGAAGGACCTGGGCTTGTGACTCCCGATCTCCAATGGAAGATCATCTCGTGAGCATGCCCAGTAGAGCGACGGAGGGACTTAGCCTCTGGAGTGGCTTGGTGCAGAGCAGCCTGTATTGTTATCGCTGACCCAAAGGTGGCAGCAACAGCCAGACCCACAGAGCAGGTCTGGGCAGAGCATCTGGACTGACGGGGCTGCTGAGCAATCTCCTCTGCGGTCGATAGATAATGGGAGACCGCAGAACGTGAGGTTCTGGATTCCTGCTGTGCCGCTGCAGGAACCTGACGCCTAACATTACCCCCCCCCCTAGGGCCCCATCCCCCTGAGCCTTCCAATCCACCAAATAAAGTTTTTGCTGCGTACTACCCTGTGTCCCACAGAGGCATAAACCTCAGACTCGTTCAAAGACAAGTCTGATGTCCCGGCAGATGATTCGGAAAACCGGGACATGTGAACAGGTTTGAGAAGGGACACGTGGAAGGCATCAGAGATGGCTAAGTCGCCAGGAGCAAAAGTTGGAGCAGGGCGCCGATGTGTATCGGCGGGCATCTTCATTCTCTCTTTAGAGGCTTGAGTGGCATGCGGGGTGCGACCCAAAGTGTCGCGAACCTCCATTGCCCGGTCTGCCACTGGCAAGGGATACAGTAACCCAGCCGGCCTCTGTTTAGAGGAGCTGCTCCGAGCGCCAGAGGCTCATGCCTGAATGTATTTTTTAGTGTCCTGAGCCCTGTGCGGCCACCAATAAGACCTTGCCAGGAGTTCTGTGGTCCGCTTGTAGCCAAAGTGACCACCCACCCTGGACCCGTGTGCCCACGTGAGAACCTTGGACCGAAGGTGAGGCGGGACAAAGGTCTTGCCCGGCGGCACTGACTCAAGGGTGACTGGAGCCACGTTCTTTAGATTCCCAGTAGGGGACGTGGAAAGATCCGCAGTCACCTCCGCAGAGGCTACTTGGATGCTGCCCCCCATGCACCTTCCCACACAGTCCTTGCTCCATCCCAGTATTCTCCCCGAGGACCACTCTATATGAGGGGAATGGCAACAGAGCCAGGGAACCCCGAGGAGCACCTGATCGATGCCCTCTAGCATAATGAGCAGGGACAGCATCTCCTGGTGAGATGGTGGAATTGAGAGCCTAAGGGGTGCTGTTTGGTGGATAATCTGGGATGATAAGGTAGACCCATAGACCACCCTGATGGGCATGGGGTGAGGAAGTGTCACCAACAGGATAGCGTGCTGTTGGACGAAGGACGAGGACATAAAGTTCCCTTCTGCCCCGGAGTCCACCGTGACCTGCACTTCCCAGGAGGAAGCACCGCTATCTAATGTCCCTTGGAACGCCGGTTTGGGGGAGAAGGTCTCCATAGTGAATAGACCCCCACCAATTACCAGCGGACGCGATCATTTTTTCGGCCGCTGCGGACACCTGTTAGCCAGGTGACCAGACTGTCGACACTGGTAACAGTGTGTGGAGCTTTGTGCCGGACGCGTCTTGAGACCGGTGCGGGACACCTCCATGGGCTCCGGAGGTAAAATCTCCGGCTCGGGTAGTTCTAGAGGTTCAAAGAGGTTGGGAGCCAAAGCTAACCTTCAGTCTGGATTGAGCATGCTCCAGCCCGCGCTCTGAAAAACGGAGATCGATGCTGGTGGAAATGGCAATCAGCTCTTCCAGACTTACGGGAACCTCCCTGGTAGATAGAGCATTCTTAACATGCTCCGCCAAACCTCTCCAGAACACAGGGATGAGGGTTTTATCAGGCCATTCCAGCTCCGAAGCCAGTGTCCGGAAACGGACAACGTACTGGCTGACTGAAAGGGATCCCTGTGTTAACACTAGTAGCTGGAGAGAGGTGTCATGAGTGACCCATGGCTCCAAAAAGACCTGCTTTAGGGATGGTAGGAACTGAGCAGTGGTCCGAACCACAGGGTCACCACGCTCCCACAGTGGCGTGGCCCACTCCAACACCCTACCCGACAGGAGGGAAATGATAAACCCCACCTTACCCCGCTCTGTAGGAAATTGCATGGCCAGTAACTCAAGCTGGATAGAGCACTGGATCACGAAACCCCTGCAAGAGGCGCTGTCACCAGAAAATTTATCGGGCAACGGGTGGCGGGATACTATCGGCGCAGGCATGGACGTGGACACACACGAAACAGCCTCTGTGACTGTCTGCGCAGCAGCCTCAGTGACCTTCGCAGCTGAGGCGGAACTCTCGAGAGTCGCCAACCTGCCTTCCAGCTGCCGAATATACTGCAATAGCTGCTGCTGCTGGTCCGCCATTACTAGCCTGACCCTGGTGCTAGTATAATGTTAGGGACAGCGTAATGCACTAAATATTAAATAACGTAAAGTGCGTTGGCCGCTCGGGGTCCACCATGCAGAAGGTGTTAACACTGCTGCTAGATAATGGTGGACGTACAATATGGCGGTATAACGCACGTGGGTTGAACGTCACCCGGGTGCGCTGAGCGATCTGTTTATTCACAGAGACACCTAAGGGCTAAACACAAAAGGCTGAGCCTGTTAATGTCACAGATCTCAGAGAAGTGCACGTACGGTATTTGGTCACAGGAGCTGGGCCCTACTTTAGGCAGAGGGTCGACGTCTGTCTAGACCTACCGTGCATGTGGCGTCGCTACTGCGGACGCCAAGAGGAGCTGCAGACTGCAGCATGGTGACAGACACAGTCGCTAATCGACAATGCCCGGTAGCAGGCGCACTGTCGGATGCCAGCACTGTGGAGGATGCTATTGTGGCTGTAGCTTGCCACTGGCTGGTGCTGACTCTAAACCTAAGTCCCTATACACACTCATAATATCAGAGGGAGGGGATCTTAATGAGTCATTCGCAGGTACATGCATCCATCATCATTCACACAGTTAGCCACTAGAGTCTATACTAGCGCATGGCTGAGCGGCCATGCGAACCTTTTATAGCCGGGACCTTCCGGAAGCTTCCAGATCCCTGAGATGGACCAATCAGATCTGGAGAAGGACCTGGGCTTGTGACTCCCGATCTCCAATGGAAGATCATCTCGTGAGCATGCCCAGTAGAGCGACGGAGGGACTTAGCCTCTGGAGTGGCTTGGTGCAGAGCAGCCTGCATTGTTATCACTGACCCAAAGGTGGCAGCAACAGCCAGACCCACAGAGCAGGTCTGGGCAGAGCATCTGGACCGACAGGGCTGCTGAGCAATCTCCTCTGTGGTCGATAGATAATGGGAGACCGCAGAATGTGAGGCTCTGGATTCCTGCTGTGCCGCTGCAGGAACACGATGCTTAACAGAATGACAGCATTCAAATGGCCAATAGATTGTTGATGGTGGAGTTTATGCTCTTAGCTTTGAAATGTGTCCAAAACTATGGGCCTGAGGGTTGACTGCAGTGCTGAGAGAGGGTGGAGTAGAGTGAACACAACAAACTGCTAGACTGTGAGTGAGGTACAAGCAGAGATGTTATGGTGGATTGAGAAAGATGTGGTGTACTCGATGATACAAAAACAGCAGGCATCTCCACCTTCCGTAACAGCTGATGTGCTCTTACTCATCCCAACTGTAGGAGCTAAAGAAATGGAGGCTCTGTGGCCGGAGACCTGTGAGAGAACACTTGCCACGTTGCAGGAGGAGCAAAAAGCAGCAGATGCGACGGCCGGTGGTTGTCGAAGCCTGCTTGTCCGCATTTTAGTGCACCGAGATTCCCAGACTACGGCATGCTAATCGCACATGTGCTGGTTCATGCATGCAGTAGTCAAATTATTGCAATTTTTGCTGCTACTGAGTCATTTTTTGCAAAGTTGACAGATAACGAGAGTTTTGTCATCCTTTACGGTCTCAAATAGGCCCAGGCTAGGCAAGTATTGTCGCCCCTGCGAACTGCAGATTCACAACCGCTGCTGGCCACAGTTGTCGCTGAGCATGCAGAGCTTGTTTTGTTTGCATCACTGCATGTCTGTGTGGGAAGATGCAATGTACTGTCCTCATCTTCCTCTTCTTCCACTTCCTCTGCTGAGCTACTCAGCTGCATGCCTCTGGGTTCACACCAAGTGGGATTTATATACTCATCATTATCCTCTCTGTTTTCCCAGTCCTCGCCCTGAGAGTCACCCTCCTCCTCTTCCTGCTCTGGCAGCACAGTACAGTTTGCATGTGTCTCAGGTATCTGAGCATCATCAGGATCACCTCCACCCCCGGGATGTTAGGAGTGGCGGAAGGCACTAAATAAAAAATATAAATAAAGTGCCTTCACCGCTCGGGGTCCACCGTGCGGAGGATGAAAAAACTGCAGCTAGTAGATGCAGAGCACTATGGCGGTAATGTGCACAGGGTTTAACTGCACCCAATGTGCACTGAAGCAAGCTCTGTTACTCTCACAGAGTTGCAGGCAAAAGCATACACAAAACGCTGAGTCTGTTCAAGGCCACAGAGCCTCAGCGATGCAGACATGGGATTCAGAGTCACAGGAGTAGCCTTAGACAACAGGACTACTCTGTCTAGACCAACCATAAAATAAGGTGCGTGGCGTCGCAACAGCGGATGCAGAGATAAGCTGCAACTGCAGCTTGGCAAGAACTGAGCCGCTGGTAAAGCGCAGCAAAAACGCAGGCGCAATTCAGACGCTAGGCTGCTGAGCAAGATGGAGCTAGGCGCGCTGGCGCTACTACTGGCAGAAACCAATCACTCACACAAACGTATTATCAGAGGGAAGGGGTTTCTTAATAAGTCATTCACCAGTCCAAGCATCCATCATCAAACATACAGCAGCAAGTATGAAGAATACTAGCGCATGGCAGAACAGTCATGCGCGCTTTTTATACCAAACAGGACCTTCCGGAAATCTCCAAGACTCCAAGAGGAGCCAAGAGGATTTGACACAGGACCTGAGCACCTGACTCCCGAACTCCAATGGGAGCTTGTCCCATGAGCATGCTCAGTGAAGGGAACAAAGGACTTAGCCTCTGGAAAGAGTTGCCGCAAGGCACTCTCCTCTGCAATCTCCTCTGCAGCAGATGAAGCGCAGGAGACTGCAGAATGTAAGGGTCTAGATTTCAACATAGGAGAGGTAGAAATCTGACTCCTAACATTACCCCCCCTCCTAGGGCCCCCTCCTCCCTGAGCCTTCCTGACCATCAATCTGTGCCCTACAGTGGCATAAGGCTCAAACTCATCCGAAGGCGAGCTTGGTGTCCTGGTAGATGTTACCTTAAACCGGGACACTTGGAAGGCATCAGTGGAGGTAAGATCACCAGGTTTCAGAAAGGACACCTGGGAGACAACAGGAGCGGGCGAAGCAACCGAACACCGCCGTGAGTCAGCGACCATTACCACTCTCCGCCTAGGAAGGCTGGCCTGAGCATATAAGGTGCATGCCTGGATAAATTTTTTGATGTCCCGAGCCCTATGGGGCCACCAATACGCTCCGGCCAATAGCTTCGAGATTTGCATGTAACCCCGATGGTGTGGGGCAATGGACGCATGTGCCCACGTGAGAACCTGAGCCCTAAGATGAGGCGGGACAAAAGTCTCGGTACCCGGTTCAGACTCCAACCATTGCGGGGAGCTGGCTTCCGGAGAAACCGCACATACATGGTGACAACCGCAAATGGATTCCTGGTCCGAGTCCGTGTTAAGATTGGTACGAGACACCTCCATGGGCTCAGGGGGTAGAACCTCTGGCTCAGACAGCTCAAGAGGTTCAAAAAATTTAGGAGCCGAAACAGCTCTTCGCTTGGAGTGAGCCCGCTCCATACCGCGCTCCGAAAAACGGAGGTCGATACGTGAGGAGAGGGAAATTAACTCCTCCAAGCTGGTGGGGATCTCTCTAGTGGAGAGAGCATCCTTCACATGCTCTGCTAGTCCTCGCCAAAAAACGGGGATAAGGGCTTTGTCGGACCACTCCAACTCGGACGCCAGTGTCCGAAAACGGACGGCATACTGGCTAACCAAAAGTGAACCCTGAGTAAGGGTGAGAAGTTGCAGAGACGTATCGTGCGTGACCCGTGGACCGAGAAATACTTGCTTGATGGCGGTAAGCAAGTTGGCCGTGGTCTGAATCTCGAGGTCACCACGTTCCCATAAAGGCGTAGCCCATTCAAACGCCTTGCCTGACAGTAGGGAGATAATAAAGGCCACCTTAACCCGCTCTGTAGGAAATTGCGCAGCCAGCAGCTCCAGGTGTATTGAGCACAGGCTGATGAAATCCCTGCAGGAGGCGTCATCCCCACAGTATTTTTCGGGCAACGGGAGGCGGGTAACAGTCGGCGCAAGGGCGGACATGGACATACGCCCTACCGCATCTGTTAGTGCCTGAACAGCAGCATCCGTGGCCTGCACAGCTGCGAGAGCTTTCTCAAGGGTAGTCAAGTGAGCCTCGAGCTGTCGCACACATTGTAAAAGTTGCTGCTGGTCTGCCATCTCTAGCCAAACCCTGGTGCTAGTATTATGTTAGGAGTGGCGGAAGGCACTAAATAAAAAATATAAATAAAGTGCCTTCGCCGCTCGGGGTCCACCGTGTGGAGGATGGAAAAACCGCAGCTAGTAGATGCAGAGCACTATGGCGGTAATGTGCACAGGGTTTAACTGCACTCAATGTGCACTGAAGCAAGCTCTGTTACTCTCACAGAGCTGCAGGCAAAAGCATACACAAAACGCTGAGTCTGTTCAAGGTCACAGAGCCTCATCGATGCAGACATGGTATTCAGAGTCACAGGAGTAGCCTTAGACAACAGGACTACTCCGTCTAGACCTACCGTAAAATAAGGTGTGTGGCGTCGCAACAGCGGACGCAGAGATAAGCTGCAACTGCAGCGCGGCAAGAACTGAGCTGCTGGTAAAGTGCTGCAAAAACGCTGGCGCAATGCAGACGCTAGGCTGCTGAGCAAGATGGAGCTAGGCGCACTGGCGCTACTACTGGCAGAAACCAATCACTCACACAAACGTATTATCAGAGGGAAGGGGTTTCTTAATAAGTCATTCACCAGTCCAAGCATCCATCATCAAACATACAGCAGCAAGTATGAAGAATACTAGCGCATAGCGGAACAGCCATGCGCGCTTTTTATACCAAACAGGACCTTCCGGAAATCTCCAAGACTCCAAGAGGAGCCAATAGGATTTGACACAGGACCTGAGCACCTGACTCCCGAACTCCAATGGGAGCTTGTCCCATGAGCATGCTCAGTGAAGGGAACAAAGAACTCTGCAATCTCCTCTGCAGCAGATGAAGCGCAGGAGACTGCAGAATGTAAGGGTCTAGATTTCAACATAGGAGAGGTAGAAATCTGACTCCTAACACGGGAGTTAATGCATGGTGATAAGGGTGTTCTGCCTTCATACACGTTGACACAGTGCGCACTCTAGCATACAGCATAAACCACCTTCTATCTTCCAAAATAAGCAGACTGTTCTCTGTAGTCTAACTTGTTTATTGGTGAAGAGTATAGAACATGTGGTAAAACTATAAAGAATACAAACGACATGGGTAAGTATTGGACAGATGATCACACAGCTAACACAATTACAGGAAGTATACAAGTGTGATGCAAACTTTACATAGAAACACACTGGTGTCTAATTACATTTGCTGTGCACTGGCTGCCATACAGTTAATAACCTCTCTGAACCACACTGCATTGCAAGAAAAGATGTTAATCTTACCTGATATGGTTTACTCGGATAACGAACTCAGTAGGGAGTTACAGGAGGACAGATAACCACGTGTGTCCTTATGAAATACACAGAATAAAATGGCATCTTCTTCATCCCAGAATACATTGCTCCAATCCCACAAAGCATTGCTTCAATCTCACAGTGCATTGCTTCTGTTAAAGACACAGGCTGTAAATGCTATTTCAGACACAGATATAAATTCAGCCACCACTAGATGGTGCTATAACTAAACCAGCACATAATGCAAACATATTCACCCTATATTCAGAGGGCAGAACACTCCCCGCTTGGCATTAACTAATGCCACTTCATTTTTCAGGTTTAGAGCGGTAAAGGTGTGCTTGCAGAGCCTTTGCGTCTTGACTTCTGTTGATGGCATGGAAGCGTATGGTCATGCCATGTAAAGATCTGACAAGGCTTCTAAAGGTTTCTTCCGTCTCACCCACAGATTTCTCTTCTCCATGGGAAGCAGATCATCCCATTCAGATGTCTCTTGGGTGAAGTCTCTCAACATCATTTTACCTTGGATAGTTACAGAGGTTATAAATCCTAGAGGATCGTATGGGCTGTTTATCATGGACAGGACAACTCTACATGTGAAAGGTTTTTCTTCTTCGTTGATCTAAATAAGGTAAATGCATCTCTATTTAAATCCCAGAGCAAACCAAGGCTCCGTTGCAAGGGAAGGGAGTTTGTGTCTAAATCTTAGTCTTTTAGATTAGTTGAGTAATCTTGAGAGGGAAAGGCTGCCATCATTTTTTGGCTGTTGGAAGCAATTTTGTGCAGCCTCAAATTGGACAAAGCGAGCGTTGTAAGCAATTTTGTGTAGCCTCAAATTAGACAAAGCGAGCGTTTCTTGTGTCCTCTTTAGGAGACTGACTGCCGATTCATCTGTGAGTGTGGATTTCAAGCAGTCGTCCACGTAGAAATCCTTCTCCACAAATGATCTAACATCCTACCCATACTTTGCTTCGCCCTCTCTGGCTGAATGTCTAAGACCATAGATGGCGACAGCAGGGGAAGGGCCATTCCTGAAGATGTGTACTTTCATCCGATACTCCACGATGTCTTTGTAGGGGTCATTATCGCGGTACCAGAAAAACCTCAAATAGTTTCTATGTTCTTTTTTGACAAGGAAGCAATGAAACATCTGTTGTATGTCAGCCATGAATGCCACTGCATCTTTGCGGAAGCGAAGAAGTACTCCTAGAAGTCTGTTTTTGAGGTCTGGGCAAGACAAAAAGACATCGTCTAGCGAGACACCTTCATATCTGGCGCTTGAGTCAAATACCACTCTTATTTGACCAAGTTTATTAGGATGGTACACGCCAAAAATGGGTAGGTACCAACATTCCTCGGAATCTTGGAGTACAGGTGCAGTTTCTGCATGGCCATTCTGAAGTATTTTCTCCATGAGGAGCATTGTGTGCCAGCTCTTTTACCAGGAAGCTACTCTTACATGGCTGGAAGAGAGACAGATGTCCATTTTCAAGAGTATTGGTAAGCATGCTGTCGACTAGGTCCGGCTTGTGTCCTCCTCCTAGGCAGACATCTCCTATGATGACCCATCCAAGGTCGTGCCTCAATGCGTACAGAGCGTTCCTGGAGCCGTTTATACATTTTCTAGCCTTGTGGACTTGTAGTATATCTCTTTCTAGAAGTAGAGCTATTGGGGTTCCTGGATCCACCTCAGGTATCAGGTGGGCAACACGTTTTAGATGGAGTGATGTGTTGCTACCTCCCGTGAAGGTATTTCTGACCTGCTGTCAGGAATCTGGTTGCACTCCAGGATGGTTGGTAGCGATAGGCAGGTTTGGCCATCTATGAACTCCACCCTGTATCCGGTTGCTTTTCTCCCCACCGTCTCAATGGTACCTGAACACATCCTCAGGGTGTATGGAGAACCAGTGCCTACAATGCTGAAGTTGTCAAAGAAGATGGACCTGGCTAGAGACCTGTCACTTTTGTCATCCAGGATTGCGTATATCTTGAAGGTTTTGTCCTTGCGGCCTGAAGGATAGACTCGGACAAGGCAGATTTTTGAACAGGACCTTCCTCCTGTGAGTCCCTTACAGATCTCCGTACATTTAGAGCTGACCTCAGGGGTGTCTTCGTCGGTGTCTTTCTGCTTCTCATCGTGCTCCTTTGCTTGTGATCCGTGCTGCTGCATTCTGCACATTTCACGCTAGCTTCACAGTTCCTGGCGAAGTGAGAGGTTGTGGCACAACATTTGAAGCAGATGTTATTCTCCTTGAGGAAACCTTTGCGATCCTCTAAAGACTTCTCCCTGAAGGCTCTGCATTTTAGTAGAGGATGTGGTTTCTTGTGTAGAGGACAATGTGTACTGACATCCTGAGTCTTGCTCTCGTCTTGAGGAGGTTTATTCACGTTGTGAGGAAGGCCTGTGGAAACAATGTTAGTTTTGTGGACTGCCATGGGTGTCCTACTGGGTTTGACACTAGGGGCAGTGGAACATGACAGAGTAAAGTCAAAACTAGGGTCATTTCTAATCCTAGATTGCTGGGTGACAAAATCATCAAATACAATGAAAGGAGGGAATGATACATTATGATTTTGTTTATACCGTGACCCACATGCATGAAAAAAATGTTTCAGCTCACCCCTTAGCACCCTCCGGATAGCAGGAACCACACCGTCGCACGTAGCCGCCCTGGCCTGGCGGATACAAGTCCAAACACACAGTAATCTCCAGCTATCTCGGGCAGGAAGGTAGTTATAAAAAATATTCCTTTATTTCTTTTCGTTAAGAGAACATGTTACAGGTAGTGGATACCCCAGTGGATGGTAAAAAATCCAACGCGTTTGTGACCCACATGTAATCCGCTTTTCTTGTAGGTTGTAAGGAAGTTTCTGTACAATCGGATTGGCACCCTTAGCGGTGTCTAAGAATGCCAATCCGGGCAAGTCTCCTTCCTCCTGGGCAACCTGTATCTCAATCAATAAGTCACTCAATTCTCTAAACTTTTGATAACCTTTAGGTCCTATCTTAGAAAAATTCTTTTATATAAAGCATTCTCTATGACTTCTACTGTCCCATAGCATTCATCAAGTCTTTCCCACACTTTACGTAGACCTGGGCGGGGATGCTTTACATTAATGTCTCTCAGTCTTTTGGCATGTTCGACCGACTCACTTCCGAGCCACTTTACTAGAAGATCTAATTCCTCACTACAAGAAAGGTCCAGACCATGAATGGTGTTCCGGAACGAGGCTCGCCATGACCTATAGTTCTCAGGTTTGTCAATGAGCTTTAGAAGTCCTTTTGTAACCAGTTCTCGGCAGGCAAAGAACTTTGCAAAGTCCATGGTGGCTCCATCCGTGCTGGTATGAGCCGGTGTGTTATAGTCATGTCTAGTGTGTGGTGTATCTCCATACCTGTAAGACGCTTCTGACTCCTGATAGTGAAGAAGGTGGCTCTTTAAAGCGGGATGGGATCTGTACCTTCTACTCAGAGGAACGGTAGCTGTGGTCGACATCTCTGTGCTGGACGTCTCCTCATCTATGGTAGTGAAGTTTGGGATTGGATCGCTATTTATCGGCATAGGCTGATCGATATGATGCATCAGGGCTGTCAACCACGCCGGAATGTTGATGGATGTATTCTGCGACGCACTGCGCTGGATCTTGCTGCTCTAGATCTGGTCCGAGAATGCTGCTCCGTCTCTCTGAATCAGGATTCTTCATAGCTTCCAAACACTCAGCCTTAGCTATTGCAGCTGCTGTCTCTTTGTCTGGAGCAAGTCTTTCTAGTTCTGCCTGCAAACGTGCAGTTTCCGCCTCTCTCTCTGCCTGCAAATGTGCGGCTTCGGCTTGCAAGCGTGCAGTTTCCGTATCTTGATCTGCTTGTCTCAGCTTTAGATGCATCTCTCGTTCGGTGAAGAAGGATCTTTCTTTGGCTGCTTTGGCCTCGGCACGAGTGACAGCAGCGAGCTCTGCTATTGACGAACTGCTAGAGCTTGCTCGTGACTTCGTTTTGAATGAAAATGTGCTGTTTTGAGAAATTGTGAGCTTAGCTGCGTACTGTTATCAAAATATTTAGATGAAAAGTTTTCCATCTTTAATGTAAAAAGCTAACCCCAAATAAAGAGGTCACTATGAATGTACAAATGTGGAAAATAATTTGCAGCAACATCAGCAATATTAGCCCTTTCCAACATGCTATAGGGGCTGCGTTACCGCAAATTGTTGTATATACAGTATATGACATTATGATCGCACGGGCTCATGCTTAGTGAAGCTGTGATCAAATGTGGGTTTAAGCTCTATATGCGAGCTGATACCCTGCAGCAATGCCCATGATTAGTGCTAGCACCAATCACAGACATTTAACCCCTTTGATCAATAGTGAGAGCGACATTGTGAGTCATCGCAGAGGGAGGGACAGAATATTGGAGACTCAGTCCAGAGTAACTCTGCTGCCTCATTATAGTGAGTGACTCCCTCGTAGGTTTCATCTGCATCATGTTACATGGAAATTTAGATGGAAACCCCTAAGCGCTCAGCATAAAGAGCAAGATAAATATGATCACAAATGTTATGTAAAATGTTCCCAACAAAAGCTTCAAATCAATCCACAAAAAAAAGCAAGCCCCCACTCAGGTCCATCATCTGTTAACGGAGATATAGGGGGCTTCCACGTTACTGGTAGTACAAAGGCTCTGGAAAAGCTCTATAGCTCCTCACCACCCAAAAAAAATGCAGCAAACAAATATTCCCCCTCTCTTCTGAGTCTCACAGTGTGCCTAAACCACATTTAGCATCCACATGTATGGCATTTCTGTAGTGATGACAGCCCATCTAATTTACGGTTGCATGTCTTTAGAAGCAAGAGCTTGGCAACACAACATGCTACTGGGCACTACAACGTACTGGTGACTACAACTTACTGAGCACTACAATGGCTGCTTGCAATTTTCATTCAGCAACATCCACTGCTGCTTGTTTCTGGAAAAAGACCCATGGAGTCAAAATTGTCAATACACTAGTAAAGATAAATTTCCAAAGGAGTATCATTTCCAAAATGCGGTCACTTAAGTAGAGATCCAGCTTTTCTAGCACTTAGGGGCTCTGTATATGGAGCCCCCAAACTGTTCTAGGAAAATCTGGTCTCCAGGCAGCAAATAGCGCTCCATCCATCCCAGGTCTCGCTGTGTGGCTAAGCAGTACTGTACAGTCAAATATGGGGCATTTCTACTTTTAGCAGAAATTGTGGGACAAATTTTGATGCCATTTTTATCCATTTCCCAGTGTGAAAATTTAAAATCTGGGGCTAAAACTAAATTTTGGTGGTAAAAATGTAATTATTTTTTCTTCAGTGCCCAAAGGTATAAAGTTCTGTGACACACCTGTAGTGTCAATATGATCACTGAACCCCTTCATTGATAGGTGTAGTTTGTAAAATGGGGTCACTTATAGGGGGTTATGCTGTTCTGGCACTTCAGGGGCTCTACAATGTGACATGGCACCCTCAGGCTATGTACCCACGTATGCAAAAAAAAAACAGACTCCTTCCCAGGAAAAACATGCTTTTTTTGCGCGAGTTTTGCCCAATTTTTGCGTGTTTTTTTATCCGTTTTTTACAGGAGCAGCCTCCTGCTCATAGAATATAGTTAGAAATGCAGATTTTTCTGCAAAATTAATGAGCATGCTGCGTTTTTTACCGCAATGCATTTTTTTTCACGGGAAAAAATGCATCAATGTGCACAAAAATGCGGAATTCATTAAAATGAATGGGATGCTTCTTGTAAGCGTTTTTGCCGGTAAAAATGCTTAAAAATGTGAAAAAAAAACGCTTAGTTGGGTACACAGCCTCAAACCAATCCAGTGAAATCTGGCACTTCTTCCCTTCTGAGCTTTGCACTTTGCCTCAAAAGCAGTTTTTGACCACATGCAATAGAATTTGAACAACAAACTTCGCTGTCCATTTCTTCCTGCTATCCTTGTCAAAATGAAAAAAAAATTGGGACAACATTTTTGTGGGAAAAATATATTTTTTTCATTTTCACAGATCATCGTTTCAAAGTTCAAGGTGCTCACAACACGTCTATATAAACTCCTTGATGGGTCTAGTTCCCAAATGTGGTCATTTGAAGGGGGATTCCACTATTTAGACACATCAGGGGCTCTCCAAACATGACATGACACCTGCAGAACATTACATAAAAATCTGTTTTGCAAAGCTTCACTTAATCCTTTCTGATCCCTGCCGTTTGCCCAAACAGTAGTTTTCCTCCACTTATTGCATATCGGTATACTCAGGAAAAATAGTGCAACAAATTTTATGGTACATTTTCTTCTGTTACGCTTGTAGAAATTAAAAAATTGGAGCGAAAAGAACATTTTTTGTGGGAGAAATAAGATTTTTTTATTTTACAGCTCAGCATTATAAACTTCTGTGAAGCGCCTGAGGGTTAAAGATGTACACCACACATCTAGATAAGTTCCTTGAGGGGGTATAGTTTACAAAATGGGACATTTGGTGGTGGTTTTCACTCCTTAGGTCTCTATTAGTGATGAGCGAGCATCGGTAGTGTAGCTACCGGGGGGGGGGGGGGGTGGGCAGAGGGGGAAGTGGCCCCGGGCCCTGCGCTCTGAGGGGCCCACCCAGAGCTATGCTACTGTAACTTTATTGGCGTGTAAAGCGCGCCAATACAATTACATTCTGCGGCAGAGCAGGGAGAATCGATCACCCTGCTCTGTCGCCCGACCTCTATGGGGCCCCTGAGCAGGCAGTTGGGGGCCCTGTGCCAGCAGTGAGCCCCCACGCCTGTCATCGCAGGGTCAGCTGTGTCTGCTACATGCTGACACAGCTGACCGCATTGATGAGAGAAGGAGCAAGCACTCCTTCTCTCATCATCCCCCTGTCAGCGTGTGATGTCACCAATGCCAACACTGACAGGGGGCGCGATGATATCAGATGATGGAGATGAGCGGAAGCAGCACAGGAACCAGGAGGGAGAGACAGAGAGGTGAGTATTTAGCTTATGCGGGAGGGGTGCATTATCCTACAGAAGGTGGCTATGGGGTTCATTATCCTACAGAGGGTGGCTATGGGGTTCATTATCCTACAGAGGGTGGCTATGGGGTTCATTATCCTACAGAGGGTGGCTATGGGGTTCATTATCCTACAGAGGGGGGCTATGGGGGTTCATTATGCTACAGAGGGTGGCTATGGGGGTTCATTATCCTACAGAGGGTGGCTATGGGGTTCATTATCCTACAGAGGGTGGCTATGGGGTTCATTATCCTACAGAGGGTGGCTATGGGGTTCATTATCCTACAGAGGGTTGCTATGGGGTTCATTATCCTACAGAGGGTGGCTATGGTGTTCATTATCCTACAGAGAGTGGCTATAGGGGTTTATTATCCTACAGAGGGTGGTGATAAGGTTCATTATCCTACAGAGGGTGGCTATAGGGTTCATTATCCTACAGAGGGTGGCTTTGGGGTTCATTATCCTACAAAGGGTATCTATGGGGTGCATTATACTACAGAGGGTGGCTATGGGGATTCATTATACTACAGAGGGTGGCTATGGGGTGAATTATACTACAGAGGGTGGCTATAGGGGTGCATTATACTACAGAGAGTGGCTATGGGGGTGCGTTACATTATAGAGGCTGCCTATGGGGGTGCACTACATTATAGAGGATACCTATGGGGGTGCATTACACTGCAGAGGCTGCCTATAGGGGTACATTACGCTATAGAGTCTGCCAAAGTGGATGAGCGGAAGCAGCACAGGAACCAGGAGGGAGAGACAGAGAGGTGAGTATTTAGCTTATGCGGGAGGGGTGCATTATCCTACAGAAGGTGGCTATGGGGTTCATTATCCTACAGAGGGTGGCTATGGGGTTCATTATCCTACAGAGGGTGGCTATGGGGTTCATTATCCTACAGAGGGTGGCTATGGGGTTCATTATCCTACAGAGGGGGGCTATGGGGGTTCATTATGCTACAGAGGGTGGCTATGGGGGTTCATTATCCTACAGAGGGTGGCTATGGGGTTCATTATCCTACAGAGGGTGGCTATGGGGTTCATTATCCTACAGAGGGTGGCTATGGGGTTCATTATCCTACAGAGGGTTGCTATGGGGTTCATTATCCTACAGAGGGTGGCTATGGTGTTCATTATCCTACAGAGAGTGGCTATAGGGGTTTATTATCCTACAGAGGGTGGCGATAAGGTTCATTATCCTACAGAGGGTGGCTATAGGGTTCATTATCCTACAGAGGGTGGCTTTGGGGTTCATTATCCTACAAAGGGTATCTATGGGGTGCATTATACTACAGAGGGTGGCTATGGGGATTCATTATACTACAGAGGGTGGCTATGGGGTGAATTATACTACAGAGGGTGGCTATAGGGGTGCATTATACTACAGAGAGTGGCTATGGGGGTGCGTTACATTATAGAGGCTGCCTATGGGGGTGCACTACATTATAGAGGATACCTATGGGGGTGCATTACACTGCAGAGGCTGCCTATAGGGGTACATTACGCTATAGAGTCTGCCAAAGTGGATGAGCGGAAGCAGCACAGGAACCAGGAGGGAGAGACAGAGAGGTGAGTATTTAGCTTATGCGGGAGGGGTGCATTATCCTACAGAAGGTGGCTATGGGGTTCATTATCCTACAGAGGGTGGCTATGGGGTTCATTATCCTACAGAGGGTGGCTATGGGGTTCATTATCCTACAGAGGGGGGCTATGGGGGTTCATTATGCTACAGAGGGTGGCTATGGGGGTTCATTATCCTACAGAGGGTGGCTATGGGGTTCATTATCCTACAGAGGGTGGCTATGGGGTTCATTATCCTACAGAGGGTGGCTATGGGGTTCATTATCCTACAGAGGGTTGCTATGGGGTTCATTATCCTACAGAGGGTGGCTATGGTGTTCATTATCCTACAGAGAGTGGCTATAGGGGTTTATTATCCTACAGAGGGTGGCGATAAGGTTCATTATCCTACAGAGGGTGGCTATAGGGTTCATTATCCTACAGAGGGTGGCTTTGGGGGTTCATTATCCTACAAAGGGTATCTATGGGGTGCATTATACTACAGAGGGTGGCTATGGGGATTCATTATACTACAGAGGGTGGCTATGGGGTGAATTATACTACAGAGGGTGGCTATAGGGGTGCATTATACTACAGAGAGTGGATATGGGGGTGCGTTACATTATAGAGGCTGCCTATGGGGGTGCACTACATTATAGAGGATACCTATGGGGGTGCATTACACTGCAGAGGCTGCCTATAGGGGTACATTACGCTATAGAGTCTGCCAAAGTGGAGTTCATTATACTATAGAGTCTGCCTATGGAGAGTACATTATACTATATGGAGACCTATGGGGAGTGCATTATTCTATATGGAGACCTATGGGGAGTGCATTATACTATATGGAGCCCTATGGGGAGTGCATTATACTATATTGAGAACTATCTGGTGTATTATGCTACATGGGGGCTATCTAGGGGATCATCATACAGTGTGGTGATTATAGTGACTGGGCTATCATACAGTGTTGGAGCCATTAAATAGTTTGGGGGATATTAAGGGGTCAGTATATACAGTGGGGAGGCTTTATACTGTGTATAGGGGAGCTGTACAGGGGGGAGACTCGGGACATTATTAAATGTAATGTGGGCACTTATTGTTTTAGGGGAACTTAGGTTACTGTGACTGTCATATGGGAAGACAGAGGGCATTATTGCATTCTAGGGGACAAAATGTGGGCCCTTTATTCTAGGGCACTTGCACCCAGCCTTAGTATTTTCTAGAGGGTTGCTTTGAAATTTAAAGGTCACACAGGGCCACACAGCATTAATAGGGACACATATGGCAGCAGCGGCTCAGTATTGGGGTATCAGCAGGATGAGGAGTTTGTGCAGGTTGAGGAATAGTCCCGTTTTGGACAGTGCTGAAAAAATATGAGAAGTGAAACGTGTCTTTCTTGTATTCTCTGTAGCCGAGTCCTGGCTGGAGGAGTTGTCATGTTGGTTTGGGCCAGATGGAAAATATGTGAAAAATGAACGACTACATCAGAAAGAACATCAGCGGTAAGTCATTATCTGTAGCTGTGCTGTGATCTCTTATTCTTTGGAATAAATTCTTGGACTTTTAGGTGCGCTGCCAGACAGATTTCATATCCAAACAAGGTTAATGAATTAACCCTTTATTCCCTACGCGTTATCTCTTATACAGTATGTTCTGCAGGACTGGTATCTACCACTAACCATATGGTGGTAATATCAATGTTGGTCTTTATATAGAGATTATTTTCAGTAACAGCGTGGTAATCTTCTACATCCACTTTAGGGTGCATCACCCAGTTATAATCAAGGTTACCTGGTTAGGGGCCCACTCAGAAGTTTCGCCCCCCCTGAACCAAAAGCCAAGCTACGCCTCTGGCGAGCATGCTTGGTAATGCTCTGTGCTTGCCCGAGCATGGCAGTGCTCGTGATGCTCGGCGAGCGCCGAGCATTTCCGGGGTTGCTTGGCTGGAGATCGGGTCCCCACACTGCATGTTTGGTAATCTTTAGACTGCCAATCAACATGCAGGGATTGTCTGCCACACACTAATACCACAGACATTTTGGTTGTGGCATTACAGTGATTGGCTGGCCACAGAGCATCATCAGGTCTATATCAGACCTGGTGCCGCCCTGCTCGTCACAGTCTGCTCCGGAATCATCAATGTAGGGAGAGTTGCTGCAGAGATAAGGACAGAATAGGTGTTTTTTTTAAGATAGTGTGGGTATATTATTACTGAATACACAAATCCAGCTAAACCAACAGTCCTTCTAAAGACGGAGTCGCACTTGCCGTATGAAAAATTGGTCCTATTTTCTCTGCCAAGAATCGCAGGAGTGTTCTCCGTATGGTGACCTGTATGTAATCCGTTTGCAATATGATGATGCGATTTCCTCGCATCTAGTATCCATATAACATCCATATGCAATCCGTATGCTGTGCGATTTTAACATGAGCTTTTACATACAGCAGTTCTCTGTCATTGACACATCGTATTAAAACGAAATATTCTTCAAAACATTCAAAACACACACACACACACATATATATATATATATATATATATATATATATATATATATATATATATATATATATACAGTATATATATACAAAGAAAAAACACAAAAATTGAGCTTGGTTTGAGATGATACACATGCAGCGTATAAATGCATGTTGACATTGGCCATAAAACATAAAACCTGCAAAAGACAAAGTGAGCAAAAACCCTGCTGTAACTAAATAAGTAAAAGCAAAAGTGCATCTAAATAATACAGAGTTTTTAGTAATACTGTTTTTGATCAAAAGTAGCATGAAAGCCATCCCACCACGACAAGGTAACTCTGTTCGGGATAGTCCTACACTGTCTAATATTAAAAACCTTGCTTTGTGTCAAAGTTGACCTCAATGTGTGAACAAGGGCAGACAAAAGGACTGGGTCCCAAACAGTAGACACCAGTCTGGGGAAGCCTTATATACAATTTCCAGCTCAGGAGAGGGAGGCCACACCCCAGCTTGCACAGAATGCAAAAAATACAAAGAAAAAACACAAAAATTGAGCTTGGTTTGAGATGATACACATGCAGCATATAAATGCATGTTGACATTGGCCATAAAACATAAAACCTGCAAAAGACAAAGTGAGCAAAAACCCTGCTGTAACTAAATAAGTAAAAGCAAAAGTGCATCTAAATAATACAGAGTTTTTAGTAATACTGTTTTTGATCAAAAGTAGCATGAAAGCCATCCCACCACGACAAGGTAACTCTGTTCGGGATAGTCCTACACTGTCTAATATTAAAAACCTTGCTTTGTGTCAAAGTTGACCTCAATGTGTGAACAAGGGCAGACAAAAGGACTGGGTCCCAAACAGTAGACACCAGTCTGGGGAAGCCTTATATACAATTTCCAGCTCAGGAGAGGGAGGCCACACCCCAGCTTGCACAGAATGCAAAAAATACAAAGAAAAAACACAAAAATTGAGCTTGGTTTGAGATGATACACATGCAGCGTATAAATGCATGTTGACATTGGCCATAAAACAAAAAACCTGCAAAAGACAAAGTGAGCAAAAACCCTGCTGTAACTAAATAAGTAAAAGCAAAAGTGCATCTAAATAATACAGAGTTTTTAGTAATACTGTTTTTGATCAAAAGTAGCATGAAAGCCATCCCACCACGACAAGGTAACTCTGTTCGGGATAGTCCTACACTGTCTAATATTAAAAACCTTGCTTTGTGTCAAAGTTGACCTCAATGTGTGAACAAGGGCAGACAAAAGGACTGGGTCCCAAACAGTAGACACCAGTCTGGGGAAGCCTTATATACAATTTCCAGCTCAGGAGAGGGAGGCCACACCCCAGCTTGCACAGAATGCAAAAAATACAAAGAAAAAACACAAAAATTGAGCTTGGATTGAGATGATACACATGCAGCGTATAAATGCATGTTGACATTGGCCATAAAACATAAAACCTGCAAAAGACAAAGTGAGCAAAAACAGTATATATATTAGATTGATAGATATATAAATAGATAGATTAAAGGGGGTCAAATGATCTGCCACATACAGCATAGTCACATAATGACAGGTTAGAATAGAATAGATTGAATGGATATATACACATAGAATAGGTGTGTATATATACTGTGTATATATATATATATTTATATATATATATATACTGTATATGTCAGTGACACACACATATATATATATATACACTCACTGGCCACTTTATTAGGTACACCATGCTAGTAACGGGTTGGACCCCCTTTTGCCTTCAGAACTGCCTCAATTCTTCGTGGCAGAGATTCAACAAGGTGCTGGAAGCATTCCTCAGAGATTTTGGACCATATTGACATGATGGCATCACACAGTTGGCGCAGATTTGTTGGCTGCACATCCCTGATGCGAATCTCCCGTTCCACCACATCCCAAAGATGCTCTATTGGATTGAGATCTGGTGACTGAGGAGGCCATTTGAGTACAGTGAACTCATTGTCATGTTCAAGAAACCAATCTGAGATGATTCGAGCTTTATGACATGGCGCATTATCCTGCTGAAAGTAGCCATCAGATGTTGGGTACATTGTGGTCATAAAGGGATGGACATGGTCAGCAACAATACTCAGGTAGGCTGTGGCGTTGCAACGATGCTCAATTGGTACCAAGGGGCCCAAAGAGTGCCAAGAAAAAATTCCCCACACCATGACACCACCACCACCAGCCTGAACTGTTGATACAAGGCTGGATGGATCCATGCTTTCATGTTGTTTACGCCAAATTCTGACCCTACCATCCGAATGTCGCAGCAGAAATCGAGACTCATCAGACCAGGCAACGTTTTTCCAATCTTCTACTGTCCAATTTCGATGAGCTTGTGCAAATTGTAGCCTCAGTTTCCTGTTCTTAGCTGAGAGGAGTGGTACCCAGTGTGGTCTTCTGCTGCTGTAGCCCATCTGCCTCAAAGTTCGACGCACTGTGCGTTCAGAGATGCTCTTCTGCCTACCTTGGTTGTAACGGGTGGCAATTTGAGTCACTGTTGCCTTTCTATCAGCTCGAACCAGTATGCCCATTCTCCTCTGACCTCTGGCATCAACAAGGCATTTCTGGCCACAGAACTGCCGCTCACTGGATTTTTTTTCTTTTTCGGACCATTCTCTGTAAACCCTAGAGATGGTTGTGCGTGAAAATCCCAGTAGATCAGCAGTTTCTGAAATACTCAGACCAGCCCTTCTGGCACCAACAATCATGCCACGTTCAAAGGCACTCAAATCACCTTTCTTCCCCATACTGATGCTCGGTTTGAACTGCAGGAGATTGTCTTGACCATGTCTACATGCCTAAATGCACTGAGTTGCCGCCATGTGATTGGCTGATTAGAAATTAAGTCTTAACACACAGTTGGACAGGTGTACCTAATAAAGTGGCCAGTGAGTGTATATACATATATATATGTCTTTATATTTCATAGAGAGATAGATAGAAGCATAGCCAGTAATTCATTTGTCGGCTTCTGTAAAATCACTTTAGGAGCCGACAGGATAGGAAAGATGGATTACATACAATAAATCCATATAGAATTGGTAGATATATAGATTTCAGTGACAAATACAATTAGTATAGTGTGTGTGCAAAATTCTGGACATGTATTTAATGAATAAAAGATTCTTTTACGGAAAAAAATGGCGTGGGGTCCCCCCTATAATCAACAGCCAGCAATGGCTATGCAGACAGCTGAGGGCTGATGTTAGTAGCCTAGAAAGGGGCCGTGGATAGTGCCCCCCCAGGCAAAAAACATCAGCTCTCAATTCTGGCACATATGGGACAATAGTTGGGGGGTTGATGTCACCTTTCAGGTGACATTAAGCCCCGAGGTTAGTAATGAAGAGGCATCAATTAGACGCCCCTATTACTAGCCCCATAGTCAAATTGTAAAGAAAACAGACATCCATTAAAAATTCTTTATTTGAAATAAAGACACAGACTTCTTTATTATTCTTAATTAAACCATACTTACAAACACACCTAATCCATGCGAAGCCCTTGTTCTCCTTTTTTGGGCTCCATTGAACTGTTTTTGCTGTGCCTTAGCCTAGTTATTGACACTATTGTGCTGTTAAAAAAAATAAAAATACAGGCCAGATATTTTAAAGTTGGGTATCTCTGTCACACGCCTCATCTATCTGTGGGCTAAAAATTGTGGCTTTTTTGGGCTCCATTGAACTGTTTTTGCTGTGTTTTAGCCTAGTTATTCACTTAGTAGGAGGAAAGGATCATTACCGTGCTGCTGCAAGAAGAATTCCAGGAATAGTAAAAGTTCAACGTGGTTTATTCAATGCGTTTCAGGTTTCAGGCGACCCCTTCGTCAGGACATACCTTTTACAATATTGATATTGTAAGTGGTAGTCCTGACGAAGGGGTCGCCTGAACTTTGATACACGTTGAATAAACCACATTGGACTTTTACTATTCCTGGAGTTCTTCTTGCGGCAGCGCGGGGATGATCCTCTCCTCCTACTAAGTGTATACTTCTACCAGGTCCTGCACTGACCTGTGGATCTGCAGTCGGACCTTGCGATGGAACACGTCCTCCTGACACTGGGGATTGTGGGCCCAACATCAATTAGGGTTTACCCCACAGTCTACAGCTCCTGCACCTCCTCCTCTTCTTCAGCCTCCATCTCTGAAAAGACCACATGAGTCACAAGCTGGAGGCACTGCAGCACTGCCTCAGCCAAGTGGCAGCTGACTGTACTGAAGCTAATATGATTAGGTGACAAACCGCACAATGCTGAAGAGTTGTGGACAGCTCTGAAAGAGCAGGCAGATCTGTGGATGACACCGCTGAATCTACAGCCAGGCATGGTCATGTGTGACAATGGTTGGAACCTTGTGGCGCCTTTGAAGCAAGGTGAGCTCACACACGTACCATGCCTGACTCATGTGCTTAACCTTGTTGCTCAATGGTTTCTCAAATGCTACCCGGAGCTGCCAGATCTGCTTGTCAAAGTATGCCGCTTGTGTGCCCATTTTCGAAAATCAGCTACAGCTTCTACCGCCCTTGGCATGCTTCAGCAGCATTTGCAGCTTCCGGCTTCCTGACTGTTGTGTGATGTCCCCATGCATTGGAACGCTACACTGCAGATGGTTGAAACGATTTGTGAACAGAAAAGGGCAGTTGTTGACTGCCAGCATCAAGAAGGCCGTCGGTATTCAGATTAGACTCCACAGGTAAGACCTCACAATTGAACATGGATGTAGGACATATGTACCATCCTCCAAAACTTTGAGGACTCCATTAAGATGGTGAGCAGCAATGACACCATAAGTAACATCACCATCCGGCTTCTCTGTGTTCTGAAACGCTCTCTGCTCAAAATCAAAGAGGATGCATTGCAGGCGGAGCATGATGAGATGGATCAAGGAACCATACAGGGTGATTACACACAGCCCAGCCTCATCTCATCCCAACATGGATTGGGTGAAAATAAGGAAGAGGAGGAAGAACAGGAGCTAATTTCATGCGCTATAGACGGTACTACAAGCACAACTGTCATACCGCCTGTTCAGCATAGATATGTAAGAACAAAAACGTTGGCACAACCCTGAGAATTGTAGGTGGTGCCCAAGTAGGATCCCAATCCGTGAACTAAATATATATAAACTTGGCACACACCAAAGGTTTCTGATGCAGAAAGGCGATTTTTAATTATACAACAGTACATACATACACAGACGTTTCGGTCTAGGACCTTCATCAATGTACAATATATTGTACTGTGAGATTCTTAGTGACTGGGCTTTGTGAGATAGACCAATCCTGTGAGGAGGCACATGAAGCCGTCCCACTGCGTGGTGATTTGTGGAGTGTGGACGCAGTATCCACCGCGAATCCCAAGTGGAGGAGGAAGAGGAGGAGGAGGGCATGGTCAGTTCTCCTCTTAGTGAGGACATAGAAGTCTTACCTGTTAGCAGTCTGGAATGCATGACTGAGTTTATGTTACGCTGCCTTTCCCATGACCCTCGCGTTCTCAAAATTTTGGGTGACAGTCACTACTGTTTCGTGACACTTCTAGACCCATGCAACAAGAAGAACTTTCAATCTCTTATTCCAGTGGCAGACAGGTGTACTAAAATGTTGCAGTACCAGAGAGCCCTTGTTACAGAATTATTATAAAAATTCCCATCTGAAAGCGCTGGCGGCAGAGGTCACAGTTCATTAGAAAACCAAGAAGTACAGATGAGAGACGCAACTCCAATCCAGCAGAGGCAGGGGAACACTGGCAAAGTTCTGGGATAGTTTTCTCAGACCTTCCCATCGCAGTGGCCCTGAGGTGCAGGGTACTGTCACAAGGAGTGTAAAGTTTTGTAAGATGCTGAAGTAGTACCTTGCTGACTGTACCAATGGCCTCCGTGATTCCTTTGTGCCTTATAATTATTGGTTATCCAAGCTGGACATGTGGCATGAACTGGCTCTCTACGCATTGGAGATCCTGGCCTGCCCTGATGCTAGCATTTTTAGTGCAACTGGTACAATTATAACTGATAAGTGAATCCGCCAGTCAACTGAAAATGCTGACAGGCTGACTCTTATAAAAATGAACAAGGGCTGGATTGGGTCAGACTTCTCTACACCACCGAACGATAAAAGTGAAACATAACCTCAAACCCAGTGTCTTTTTTTGTGAGGTATATTCCCATGCACATCTTCACACCCACACATGGTTATATGCTTCCTAATTTTGGCTATTTGCTCTTATCTTCCTCCTTCTCCTCATCCTCATCATCCACCACCACTAGATCACCATGGTGACTGTGGTCCATGATGCAACAGCCACGTTATTGTGTTAAAGGGTGTGTTTGATGCCCATAAAAAAAAAGGTTACACAGTATGTTGATGTGTATTCCCCAGGGGGAAATGTTTGTCAGCCCGTGTATGGGCATTACAAGTATAGGAGACCCGCTCATTTAAATTGGGAAAAGAATTTATAGGAGGCCATCCTATAATTCTGGAATCATAACTGATAATAGCATCCACCTGTCAACTGAAAATGTGGCAGGGTGACTCTTCTAAAAATGAACAAGGGCTGGATTGGGCCAGATATCTCTACACCACCGAATGATAGCAGCATAACATAAACTCAAACCTTGCATTTACTTCATGAACAAACATTATGGAAGTACCAAATGAATAATGGGAACTTTGTTTTCATGTGGCCATCCAGTATGTCTGTTCAAAGGGTTATTTGGGTGCGTGTTATTTTGGGGCAGGTCAGGCCTTGCATTCACTTCATGGACAAATATTACGAGAGTAGCAAATGAATAATGGGGACTTTGTTGTCATGTGGCCATCCAGTACATCGGTTCAATGAGTTATTGGGGTGCGTCCCAATTTGGAACAGGCCTTGAATTCACTTCATGGGCAAACATTATGGGAGTACTAAATGAATAATGGGAACTTTGGTTTCATGTGGACACCCAAAGCGACTGTTCAAAGGGTTATAGGGGTGCGTCCAAATTTGGAGCAGGCCTTGCGTTCACTTCATGGGCAAACATTATGGGAGTACTAAATGAATAATGGGAACTTTGGTTTCATGTGGCCATCCAGAACGTCTGTTGAAAGGGTTATTGGGGTGCGTCCAAATTTTGCATATGCAACAACAGTATAAGAGACCCATTGTTTAATAATGGGAACAGCAAAGCATAGACGGTTGATGGCTCTCTAAGAATAGTGAGGGCTGACTGCTGGCCCTTTAAGAATAGTAAAGGCCGCCTGATGGCCCTATAAAAATAGACTTTGTGACTTTCAGAGTCCCTCCATCATAAATGAAAAATGATGTGTCAGATGATGTGTCACACCAAGCATGGCAAGATAAGATTGTAAAATGTTAAAATGACATTTCCCAATGAATGCATTTGTCTTGGTTGAAAGCAATGATAAAGTTGAAAAACGCATCAAAAATGCCACGTGTGAACATAGCCCAAGTGGTGGAGGAGCATTTTTGTTTTGGGTTATAAATTTTGACTTACATACAAATTATTACCCTGGAAAGGATGTTCTTTAACATATTTCCCAGGAAAATCCAATTTGGTTTAGATTGCGTAAGATGGCGTAAGATTCTGACAACATTGTTCACAGCTATGACCTGGGAGTCAGAAATGCTTCCAGAGGTCTTCCCCATGATGTTCCCATGTCATTTGAGCACTGTTCCCATTGATTTCTGCCATTTTTAGACCCTAAAAAGACCCATCGCAGCAAAAATGCTCAGGTTTCCCATAGACTTACATTGGGCTCGTTGCTCGGGTCGAACACCCGAGCATTTCAATATGCTCGACCTGAGCAACGAGCACCAGAGCATTTTAGTCCTCGCCCATCACTAGTCTTTGTTTTATACTGCCTGTGATAGCCACCCTGATTGGCTCTGCTGAACCATGTGATCAGATTGCTGCGGAACATTATGAGGAAGCCCACTGTGACGAGAGTCAGCTTAAGCTGAGTCGTTTTTCTTGAATGAGTGGACCCTCTGGGCCGTGGCACCCACCGACCTAGGGCGAGCTGACCTAGAGAGAAACCACCCCCTATACAGGGAGTGTCAGGGGCAAGACCAAGGGGGTGAGCCGCCACGGCAGCTGGACCAGACGGCCGGCACAGGGAAACAAGACAATTCGAGACAAGACGTTAGTTCAAAGTAACTTCATTAAGGAACACTTCAGGGTAATAACAGGTGCCAAACGTAAATACACAGGGAACACATAGCAAAGTGCGTGCAAGGGCACGCTGAGGTCCAAGGCATGGTACGTGCAGATGCTAGGCAGGGCACGATGACATCGGACTCCGGACAGCGGACTACGATCAACCGGGACATCAGACTCTGTAGCTCTGTAGGCGATTGGCAGGATCCGGACATCCGAAAGTAAACCAGGATTCCATGCAAGGAGACACGATAAGGTTAGCGACATGATGCGTGTCAACGGACACGTCAGGGTCAGGTACAAGGATGGAGGCCTGCGCATGCAGAGGGCACGCCAGGGAGAGGCACAAGGACGGTGGCCTGCGTGTGCGAGGACATGCCAGGGACAGAGTATGAGAACAGGGTTAGGGCTTGTGCGTGCATGGAGCGTGAGCAGAGACGCATGACAGAGCAGAGTGCAAGGGCACAGAATAGAGGGAGCGACCCCACAGACCAAGCAGCCATGAAGGGAAGCAACAGGGTGGGCACGGCTGAGGCACAATACTCAGGCCCTGAGCATAGGAAGGGGCGGTCTGATATAAGGCATAGCACCTCCAATTCCGGGTCAGGACCAGGGAAGAACTTCCAGTTCAATCCTCCAGGATCACAGGGAGCAGTCACATGATCAGGATTCCAGACATGCAGGGATGATTGCAGAACCAGTGCTGAAACCTAGGCAGGTCACATGATCAGAGTTCCAGACATGCAGAGATGAATGCAGAACCAGCTTCTGCTGGAACATAGGAAGGACACATGATCAGGGGTTCTAGACATGACGAGACGATCACAGAAGGCAGAGCAGAAACGCAGGCATCCCGTAGCTCAACAGTCACGAGGTGATTGTGCACACTGCTCTAGGGAACATGCAGGATAGCAGACATGAGATGCGCGTGTACACCGCTCCAGGGGTCATGAGGCAAAACAAATATGGCGGACATGACAGACATGGCGAGCATGACACCCACGCTTCCACGCCAGACACAATTAGCCCCCTTAGTATGCAGCATATGTGAAATGGTGCATGGGCATTTTTTTAAATTGCTAACAGAGAATCTTATTGCAGATTGCTCGAATTTGCGTGAAACCGTGGATTTCAAGAAATTCAAAAATTGTCATTTATAGACATTTTGTAGCATTCAACCACATATTTTTTAATTAAAAGTACCAAAAATAAATATCTTCTGTTAAGACACACTTATGCTAAATAAGAAAAAAAAAATGCTTTTTACATTTTTTAAATATATAGCCTAGTAATATGTGGCTGCAAAATAGTGATTATACTTTGTGAAAAGATGGACAGCTGCTGGTTGGGACAAAATATAGCAAAAAAATGAAATATTAGCTAATAACAGATATTACTGAACAAGAACATAACTAGATTGCTCAATCACAAAAATATTTGGAGATGAGCCAAAGTTTTTGGATATAGAAAATAATGGAAAGGAAACGAGAAAGGGAAATAGCACACACTTTATGTCACTGTAAGGTCATACAAAGGGTGATTTGACCTAGCTATAGATGTAAATCATGAAACGATTTTCCCATCTGTTAGGAAGTGGTGATTCATACTGTGGAATTTTTGCAATGTTAAGGCCACCAGTATCATTATTCTACTCTGTGGGGTACACCTGTAATTGTTATATACAGGCACAAGATATTTAGAAAAGAAGTTACTCCAAACTATTTTTTAAATGTCATTGTGAGTACAGTTGGCAAACTAAAAATAAAATGTGACTATAAAATACTGCAGGTAAAATCAGGGAATAAATTAATCTTCTGGACACACCAGAGGGCAGGCAATGGATGAAGTTTAAAAGTTTTTTCTCCATTATTGTTCTTTATGTAGGCCAATGTTAACTTAGATGACTATTGAAGAACAAATATCATACTATACTATGCCATATTGGCTGCTAATAATGTTATCAGGTTGGCTCTTTTGTTGGGTTAGTATTAATAGATTATTCCCAAAATAACAATGTTAACAATAATGGCTACATACAGTATAATGCCTACAAATAATACATATGGTTATGGGAAACAGGACAAAAGTTTACATCAAGGATGAATTATCATTGCCACACAATAAAAAAAGGACCAATCTACCGCTGGCCATACATTTTTGTAGCCCTGATCACAGAATCATGGACATGAAAATGTTAGTATAATGGTAACTACAAATTCCAGAGACAGAGAAGTGTCTAGGAGTACAAATGTATGACATCTTTTGACACACTAAGAATAGAAATGAATGTGTCGCATGGATTTATGTCATTCTACATCAGTTAAAGAATGTGCCCTCAGACTTTGTAGGGATGGGGGGACTCCGACTATACCTCAGGCATTAAACAATATAACGTTCACACTTTTTCTCTATGAACTTACCAATATCAGGACCATGGACCAGACCTCAAAAAGGACAATAAAACTTTCATAATCCTTGTCTATTATTGATCATTATCACAACCATGGACCAGATCTCAATCTGTGGACAATTAACTTTCACAATCCTTATCTATGAACTGACCAATATCAAAACTACAGATCAGATTTCAATCCATGGAAAATAAGGCTGTGCACATTTTTTCTGCTTTTTTTCAGTGCAGATTGCCCACATAACCAGAGTGGTATTGTGGTTTACAAATAAAGTCAGGTTGATCCGTAAGAGAAAAGAGGAGGCTTATAAAGCAGGCGATATTACTGAATTCAAGAAACTTAGGAACTCGCTATCTAAAGAGATCAAGTTAGCCAAACACGAGTATGCAAAAATTCTGGAGGAAAGGTTCTCATCAAAAGATACTAGATCTGCATGGAGAGGATTAAGAGAGGTCACCAATTATAAAAGCCACCCCACTATAGTGAACCCCAGCAGAAGTCTGGCAGCAGAGTTAAATGAATTCTACTGCAGATTTGAGGCAAGCTCTACACACAGTGGCTATTCATCTCTAAGCTCCTCAGTCTGTTCATATAAAGATCATTCATTGTGCAACACCCAAGTAGTGATCTCCGAGGCAGAGGTGATACGCATCCTGAAGGGACTTAAGCTCAAAAAGGCACCTGGCCCTGATGGTGTATCTCCAATGTGTCTGAAAGTATGTGCTACCCAGCTTGCCCCTATACTGACAAATATATACAATGTGTCACTGAAAGAGTGCGTTGTACCTCAGTGTTGGAAAAGTTCCACAATTATCCCTGTCCCCAAAAAAGTGGGATCCTCTGAGTTGAACGACTATAGTCCAGTAGCACTCACATCTGTAGCTATGAAAGTCTTCGAAAGAATTATGATGTCCCACCTGATAAAATTCACGCAGAAGCTATGGGACCCGCTTCAGTTTGCCTATAAGGAGAATCGTTCGGCAAACGACACTGTCAATCTGGCACTGAAGTACATTTTGGATCATACAGATGAACTGCACTCATATGTCCGGATTTTTTTCATGGTCTTTAGCTCAGCATTCAATACCATTGATCCGAATTTACTTCATAAGAAAATGGTAGCTCTTGGAGTCCCTCTCAACTTATGCTTGTGGATTTATAACTTCCTGACAGCCAGGATACAGAGTGTAAAAGTTGGACCATTCACTTCGGACACCTTGGTCACAAACATCGGGGCACCTCAGGGGTGTGTTTTGTCCCCGTTACTGTTTTCTCTCTATACGAATGATTGCATCTCTTCAGCAGACTCAGTAAAAATCTTGAAATTTGCTGATGATATGACACTGATTGGTCTCATCAGGGGAAATGCTGAAGACTTGTATCGGAGTGAGGTGAAAAGAATATGTGACTGGTGTAAAGCCAATAATCTTGTACTCAACACTAAAAAAAACTGCTGAGATGGTTGTGGATTTTAGGAAAGATCAACATGAGATACTTCCAATCTACATCCATGACGAAGTGGTTCTTAGGGTCACAGAGACCAAATTCCTTGGTGTTATCATCTCTCATGATCTTAAATGGGGGAAAAACGTGGATGTTGTTATAAGAAAAGCACAACAGAGGATGTTCTTCCTGCGTCAGCTGAAAAGATATGGTTTGTCTAAGAATCTGCTGATCTTATTCTTTAATGCTGTCATCAGATCTGTGATTTGTTCCTCTCTGATAGTCTGGTATGGGGGAGCCACTGCGCATGACAAACTCCGCTTACAAAGGACTTTCAGAACAGCAGAGAGAATTATAGGTTCCCCCCTGCCTAAAATCCAGGATCTTTATTATAAGAGTATTCGATCCCACGCATTGAAAATTTCATCCGATCCCTCTCACCCGGGACACTCCTCATTCCAACTACTCCCTTCAGGACGTCGCTTCAGAGTCCCCAAATGCAGCACCAACCGCCATATGAACAGCTTCTATCCACTCTCTGTTCAACAATTAAATCGTCATGTGTAGATGATATACTGTATCTGTCTTGTTAGATGTTACTTGTTGTATCTGTTGTTATATATTATGTTGCCTCTTTGCCACAAAGAATTCCTTGTATATATGTAATATGTACTTGGCGATAATAAATTTGATTGATTGATTGATTGATTGTGGTATAAGAATCCTGGTGTCTAATGCACAAATTGCTTGCTTGTGACTTGCAGATTTAAGTCTGCAGCAAAGCAACTCTTTCAGGGTATGTGCACACGCTGTGGATTCTGCTGCGGATCCGCAGTGGATTTGGCTTCTGCGGATCCGCAGCTGTTCTGCAGACAGTGTACAGTACCATGTAAGTCTATGGGATTTACAATCCGCAGTGCACATGCTGCGGTTTTTTTCACTGTGGAAAAGCTGCGGTTTTAAATCCGCAGAAAAAATTGACATGTCAATTCTTTATGTGGATTCCGCTGCGGTTTGCCACCTATTCCATTGTCCAGGTGTCAAACCGCAGGGGAAAACCACTGGCCAATCCGCAGGTTAAACCGCAGGTCAATTTACCTGCGGTTTTACCTGCGGATCCGCACGGAAAAATCCGCTGGTGAATCCGCAGCGTGTGCACATAGCCTCAGAGTTTTTGCTGCAGATTTCACACATACTATTGAGTACCCACATATGCAGAAAATTCCTGAATAATAACCGTACTCCATCCCAGGAAACGCGTTTTTTTCCACTCGTTTTCCGCTCGTTTTTGCGCGTTTTTTTCCGGAGCATCCCTAGTCTCATAGAACATAGTTAGAAATGCGGATTTGTCCGCGAAATTAATGAGCATGCTGCGTTTTTTACCGCGATGCGTTTTTTTCGTGGAAAAAAACGCATCAATATGCACAAAAAGCGCAGAATTCATTAAAATGAATGGGATGCTTCTTGTAAACATTTTTTAAGCATTTTTGCAGGTAAAAACGCTTAAAAAATGCGAAAAAAATGCTTACGTGGGTACACAGCTTAACTAGGGAAAAATCTGCACAAAAAGGCAAGTCAAAAACGCAGCAAAAATGCATTTTTGACGCTACGTTTTTCTTGGAAAGAAATGTAGAAATAGTGCAGAAATTTCTGCACCAAATACTTAACTCGTGCACATACTTTTAGGTTTCTGCAGTGTTTTTTACTTGCGTTTTTGGTGTAGTTTTTTCTCCAAGTCATTAGTATGAGTAAAATCTGCTGCAAAAAAAAAAAACTGAAAGAAGTGACATTCTGCAGATTTAAATCTGCACCTAATCTGCCAGTCACAAATAAGCAACGTGCGCATGAGACTTCAGGATTCTCAATCACTTTGCTGGCATCAGGAACTCTTCAAATTTTGTGACAAATTTGCACTGAAAAAAGCAGCAAAAATGTAACACATGTACACAGCCTAAAACTTTCATGTTCCTTGTCTATAAGCTGCACCAATATTTATTGCCAAACTGTTTCTCTTCATATTAATGGTTCTTTTTCACATCGCTTTTCTTATTTACTGTACTATTTCTACAACCTGTTGTGTATATACATATTGTGGATCTTCAGATTTTTTGTCAAACCCTTAGGCCAGGGTCAGACTTGCGACAAACTCGCACAAGTCTCGCACGTCAATACCCATCACTGCCGCTGGCACTCGTATCTGAGCATTCAGCGCTGCATGTATTTCATTGCAGCTGAATGCTCCAGTGGCAGTGCCGGATATTGACCTGCGAGTTTCTCATAAGTCTGACCCCGGCCTTATGAAGATATCTCAGTAGTCCGTAAAGCTTGCTATTTGTTACCATCTTTTTAGTTAGCTATTAAAAAGTATCTACCACTGAGAACTCTCAATTTTGATTCACAGGTCTACACAAAAATATTTTTTGTAACCATCGCAGGTGACTGTACTTTTCTGAATCATCTTTTTGTCCTTATTTCATAAATGTATATAGTTTTTCTGTAGCAAGTATAGTTTCCATGGAACAGCATCATTATTATAAGGTAATATACTGGTGAGGTGACATTAAGAAAACAGTAATCTACATATCAGAAAAAAATGCTTGAAGATTTTCCAAGATCTCAATTCCTTATCATTTAGAGTTCCTTCAAATACATCATCTCTCATAAGCTCTCTGATCTGAGCACCAACAAATACCCCTTCCTTCAGTTTTGCTGGTGAAATGCTGGAGAATTTCTATGAAATGTACTGGAATCCGTGCAAATTTGTCTTTGCCATGGCTTTCACAAGGTTTTCAATCAATCCCAACTTTATATGTAGTGGAGGAAGAAAGATTTTTGTTAGAGCAACTAAAGGATTATGCTGAACAATGTCTCTACCTGGAGCATAGATGTTTCTCTGTTCCCAATCACGACGAACATAATGCTCTATTGTATTTCTACTGTCCCACAAACACAAGAAGCAACAATATCTTGTGAAACCTCCTTGCCTTCCAGTTAGCAGACCAATAACTTTCAAATTTACACAAATATTCCATTGATGATGCTTATATTGTATTAGCTGAAGAGCCCGGCGCTGCCCGGGCATAGTAACTAACTACGGTTGGTTATAACAAATTATAATGATTATATCGATATATATAAAGCTGAGTGTAGAGCCCCGCCCTCTCCGCATAGCCACATTCATTATAATATCCCACATCATCCCATCAGCCAGAGCTACCGGACTACTACCATTAATATCCCACATCATCCCGTCAGCCAGAGCCACCGGACTACTAATATCCCACATCATCCCGTCAAAGCCACCGGTGTTGTGAATTCTCTTACTTCTGAGTCAGGGCTCCCTCAGGGGGTTACTGTGGGTAGAGGAGCTGGCCGGATTGACAGAGGTATGCCACCTGATGATGATGATGATGATGATTGGAGATCTGGGGTTATTGATTGGAGTATTTAGGTCAGCAGGCTTCCTTCTATCCCTGCTGGTGATTAGTTTTCCTGTGCATTCTGAGGTCTGATGTCTCCTGCCCTGATCCTGCATTTCTTCAGTTAAGTTTTTCACTTGCTAATCCTTTGCATCTGATCTGGTTTTGCCTCTTTCTGCTTGTTGTGAGGGTTCAGCATGCTCCCTGCTGGGGGCAGTGCTGGACCCCGCTCCACATGTTACAGCTTGTGTCAGTTTGTTCAGTGCCCTGTTATTTTAGTCTCTTTTGCTTTGCTGCCAGTTCATGCCAGAATGCTGATATAGTGGGGGCGAGGTCATGAGACCTCAGTGTTTTTTGGTACATCAGACGTGTTGGATTTTTTTTTTAGGGTTTTTACGTGATTGCAGACAGTGTCTTTACTTTCCTATCCTATCTAGTTAGTTCGGGCCCCATTATTTGCTCAGTCTCTTTTCTGCCTCTGTTTGTGTTTCATCTTGTCTCACCGACAATATATGTTTGGGGGCTATCTATTTCTTAGGGGTTCTACTCCGGGGCAGTTTAGATTTCACCTTTCTTGCTTTAGGCCTAGTTAGTTCTCCTGCTGTGTCAAGGCGTCTAGGGCATCATAGGTGCACTCCACAGCTACTGTTAGTTGTGTTGTTAGGATTAGGTGTTCGCAATCCACTAAGTTACCAACCTTTCTGGTGTCCTGGTGGCCTAGCCTATTCCTGCCATCCTCCTCCGTGACATGTTCATACCACACCGGACTACTACCCCTAATATCCAACATCATCCTGTCAGCCATAGTCACCGGACAACTACCCCTAATATCCCACATCATCCCGTCACAGCCACTGGACTACTACCCCTAATATCCCACAACATCCCATCAGCCAGAGCCACCGGACTCCTCCCCCTAATATCCCACATCATCCCATCAGCCTGGGGTCAAAATCCATAGCGCTGAGTGGAATGGCCCTAACTTCCATACCAGAGATTCCTTTAAGAGAGGCCTGGCATCAGAACCAGAGTGCTGAGTGGAATAGCTCTAACTTCCATACCAGGGATCCCTTTAATAGACGCCTGGAGTGAGAATCAGAGAGCTGAGGGATTTGCTCTCACTTCCATACCGAGGATCCTTTTAAGAGAGCCTGGGGTCAGTACCAGAGCATTTGAAGGCAATTGCCCTGACTTCCATACTGGGGTTCCCTTTAAGAGAGGCCTGGGGTCAGTACCAAAGTGCTGGATGAATTTGCCCTAACTTCCATACAAATGATCCCTTTAAGAGGGAAGATGTGCCTATTGGATGGAGGATGTGTGATGTGTATATGGGCACAGGAGGGGGGATTCAATTCTGTTGTGCTCTCTGCTCCTTTCTGGGGGGCAGACAATGGCTGGGGGCTTATGTTCCCAGGGATGCTAGATTTCTCTCACCATGTCAGTGTCTGCTGAGGTGTTTTTTGGAGTAGGAAAACTGTTGCTCATAGCAACCAATCACAGCTCAGCATCTTTTAAACAGCTGTGGTGAAATGAAAGATGCTTAGTGATTGGTTGGTGCTATGTGGGGTGAGCTTGGCTAACACACACACATGCTGTTGCTCATAGCAACCAATCACAGCTCAGCTTTTTTTTAACAGCTCTGGTGAAATTAAAGATGCTTTGTGATTGGTTGGTGATACACACACACATTCAGTTTTATATATAGAGATAGCATCCAAAACAACTGACAGATTTTTATAACTTTCCTTTACATGACATGAGAGGGCAATAGGGATTCACATTGCCATTGTGAACAAACACTGCTTTCAAACTTCTCTGGGATGAGTCAATAAACAATTGCCAATCTGCAGCAAAATACTCTTGATTCAGTTCTTCAAAGAAGCCATTCACATTGTTACAGTACACCATTGGACCATCAACTGTGAAAAATTGTGTTAAAGTGTTACTTCTGTTTCGGTTATAACACAATTTGAGATCATCATGAAGAAGATTCTTCTGTTTCAACCTAGATGCAAGAAGTTCAGCTTAATCTTTTGACAATGAAAGGTCTCTGATGAGATCATTTAATTAATGATGAGTAAAGCATTCTGGCTGCTCGGCTGCTCCATCAGGTACATACTCATCTTGACTTGAGGTCTCCATGTCTTTTCCAGTAGCTTCAGCTCCATAGTCTAAATATTCTACTTCATTTAATCGCATTTTCAAGTTCAGGGTAATTAATGTTATGTTTTTTCTTTGTAGAAAAGCCCTTCTGTTGACAAAACAAAAGTAGCAGTCATCACTATGATTTTTGGGTTCTCTTCAAATCATGGGACCAGCAAATGGCATAACCACTTTCCTCATATTCAGCCAGTCACGCAGACCATTTGAGCAACTTGAGCATATCACATGATGGGCCCAGCTTTTGTCTTGATCACCAAGTGGACACTTAAAGTACATCTAGTACATCTTTTTAATATCATAAGTAGAGTTGAGCGAAACGGGTCGAAAAAATTCAAAAGTCGCCGACTTTCGCCAAAGTCGGGTTTCATGAAACGAAACCCGACCTTAGCGTGAGGTCGGCCACGAGGTCGGCGACTTTAGCGCCAAAGTCTCGTTTCAAAAGATGCTTTAGCGCCCTTTTTCAGCCAATCAGGAAGAACGGACACTGTGGGCAACGTGATGACATAGGCAGCGGTCACCACCATCTTGGAGAATGCATGCAAGTGATTGGCTTGCTTTGTGTGGCGTCACAGGGGATATAAAAGGGCGGGGACGCCGACCGCCATGTTACTCATGCTGATCTCAGAATAGGGAGAGCTGCTGCAGCTGCTGATTCTGTAGGGAGAGCGTTAGGAAGGCAAAAAGAAAAAAAACTGCTTCTGCTGCTAGCGCTTTTCACTGTAGTTACTGTGCAGTGAAAGGTGAAGATTTTTGCTTTTGTGCAGCAGCGCTGGTGGTGATTAGCCTGCCTTTTAAGGCTAGCTGCATTGCTGTGTGCACACTGGTGTTCAAACTGCTTTTTTAAAAGCAATCCAAATTGTATTGTTTTGTCCTGTGAGGTAGTGAAAGTTCATTTTATCACACACCGTACAGCAGTGTACGCTCCTCACACAGTACCGTGTAACGGCTGTTATCACGGCCATATTGAAGCTATCTACGTGTGTGACTCTGTAAGGAAATGTCGAGGAGTTTGTCCATTCTTACAGACCTACACCTTATAGTTTTGTCCGTTTTTCAAACAGTTTAGTATATTTGCTGTTTGATTGCATTCAAAACTAGAGAGCGACAGCGTGTGTCAGTCCGTATACAAAAACACGGAGATTGACAATTTTACATACACCGTACAGCGGTGTACGTGCACGCTCCTCTCTCAGTACCGTGTAACAGCTGTTATCACGGCCAAATTGAAGCTATCTACGTGTGTGACTCTGTAAGGAAAAGTCGAGGAGTTAGTCCGTTCTTACAGACCTACACTCTAGGGAGATTCCAATTCTGCCCAATTCTATATACACCTTGTAGTTTGTCATACACTAGGCAATTTCTGCCAGTCACATTGCGGTGTTATAGACACAGGGCCTGACAGAATCCAACTGTGTCCTGAAGTGTAGAGAGATTCCAATTCTCCACAGTCCTCTATCCACCTTTCTTACAACATCCAGAATCTGCCTGTCACATTGCAGTGTAAAATAAACAGGGCCTGACAGAATCCAACTGTGTCCAGAAGTCTACAGAGATTCCAATTCTCCACAGTCCTCTATCCACCTTTATTACACCATCCATAATCTGCCTGTCACATTGCATTGTAAAATAAACAGGGCCTGACAGAATCCAACTTTGTCCTGAAGTCTATAGAGATTCCAATTCTCCACAGTCCTCTATACACCTTTATTACACCATCCATAATCTGCCTGTCACATTGCGGTGTAAAATAAACAGGGCCTGACAGAATCCAATTGTGTCCTGAAGTCTAGAGAGAGTCCAATTCTCCACAGTCCTCTATCCACCTTTCTTACACCATCTATAATCTGCCTGTCACATTGTGGTGTAAAATAAAAAGGGCCTGACAGAATCCAACTGTGTCCTGAAGTCTAGAGAGATTCAAATTCTCCCCACTACTATATACACCTTGTACCTTGTTTTACAGTACCATATAGTTAGTTGGTGGTTTTTTGGGTACATTTTCCCCAAAAATGAGGAAGTGTGGTGGAAGAGTCCGTGGAAGTGGGCGGGGGTTGGCAGCTGGTAATGATGGTGTTGGTGTTGGTGGTGGATCTGCTGGTAGTGGCAAAAGCAAAATAGCACCTAATGCAGGAGGTGTTGAGCCTGCGCCATCGTCTGGCTCCACAAGGCCTCGAAGGCTCCCTTTCCTGGGAGTAGGTAAACTGTTTTTAAAGCCGGAGCTTCAAGAACAAGTTTTGGCTTACATTGCTGACTCAGCCTCCAGCTCTATCGCCTCCTCTTCTGAAGTTTTAAAAAATAAAAGCACTGAGTCATCATTGGAGGCTCATGTTCATGAACCACACCTTTCCTTGTGTCCTTCACCCCAACCAAAATTGAAGGATGCCGCAGGCCACACTACAGATTACTCTATGGAGCTGTTTTCATATACCATGCCTGGGTTATCAAGTGAAATCGTGAATTACCCAGGCAAAGATGAATCTGACATGGAGTGCACTGATGCACAGCCACTGATAGATGATTCTGCTGGTACATTCACTCAGAGCACTACATTGTCCTCGCAGTGTACTGAGCCAGAATCTGACCCAGATGGAACTCAGGTGCCCCTTCCCGCATACTATACCACCATACACGGTGACACAGAGGAAGGTGCACATGACATTGAAGAGGAGGTGATGGATGACCCAGTTTTTGACCCAGATTGGCATCCATTGGGGGTAGAGGGTGCCGCTGCCAATAGCTCAGAAGAGGAGGAGGAGCATCCGCAGCGGGCATCGACATCGCAACAGCTGTCATCTGGCAGGCTCGTAGCAGTCCAAAATGGGTTACAAAAACCAAAAGAGTTGCAGGACAGCTTGGCCAGATGGTCAAAACAGCAAAGCGTGCAAGGCCTCAAAATGTCTTCCATAGTAGGAAGAGGGAAAAATCTGAGAAATTTGAATACCAGTTGCATGCTTAGACATTTAACCACCATGCACTTGCAAGCGTGGACGGACTACCAAAACTCACATACCACATGTGCTACTGCTCCCAAAGAAGGTAGTCAGCAATGCTATATTGTTTCCCCCACTGTAAGTCCACCGGTTAGCACACCACCAGCAGCAAATGTTGAGTTGTCGTCGCAAGGGCAAATCAGTCAGGGAATCACACTGTTATTGCAACGAAAGACTGAATCTAGGCCATCAGAAAGAACACCAACTCCATCACCATCATCAACCCTCTCTCAGTCCGCCATGTCCACCGCTAGTTCCACCATATGCAGCCCTCAAGTCCAGCTCACCCTACCAGAGACTATGAGTAGGACAAGAAAGTACTCATCCTCTCATCCGCATACACTGGGTTTGAACGCCCACATTGCCAAACTAATCTCGTTAGAGATGATGCCCTATCGGTTGGTTGAAAGCGCAGTTTTCCACGAACTCATGGCCTACGCAGTACCACGCTATGACCTACCCAGTCATCACTTCTTTTCTCGCAAAGCCATCCCAGCCCTCCACCTTCATGTGAAAGACCGCATTGTCCATGCACTCAAGCAATCAGTGAGTGGAAAGGTGCACCTCACAACTGATGCATGGTCCAGTAGGCATGCCCAGGGCCGTTACGTGTCCATCACTGTGCACTGGGTTAATGTGGTGGATGCAGGGTCCACAGTGGACAGCTGTGATGGCACAGTGCTGCCTAGCCCACGGTATAGGAAACAGTTGGCTGTAGGCATTCGACCCTCCTACTCCTTCTCCGGAAGCGAAAGCTCGTCCACAGAGCACAGTCGCACGAGCACTGCATCCAAAGCTGACAGTGGTGCACACGCTGTGTCCCACTATCGATCAGCTAGTGGAAAGCGTCAGCAGGATGTGTTGCAGATGATGTGTTTGGGCGACAGACACACGGCAGAGGTACTGGCCGACTACTTTCAGCGACAAACTGAGTCATGGCTGGGCAGTCTACATCTTGAGGCAGGCAAGGTAGTTAGTGATAACGGATGGAATTTTGTGGCAGCCATAGCCCTTTCAAAACTCAGACACATACCTTGCTTGGCTCACACCTTGAACCTAGTGGTGCAGTGCTTCCTCACTAATTATCCTGAGTTAACAGGCCTGCTCCTTAAGATTCGAAGACTGTGCTCGCACATCCGTCGGTCGCCGGTGCACTCCAGTCATATGCAGAAGCTGCAGCGATTGCTCCACCTTCCCAAGCACCGCCTAATTATCGACGTTGCAACAAGGTGGAACTCCACCCTGCACATGGTTGAGGGGCTGTGCGAACAGAGGCAGGCCGTAATGCATTTGTGGGAGGATACACTGGCAGGCACTTTGAGGGCAGACATGGAGTTGACAAGTGTGCAGTGGTTGAAGTTGAAAGACCTCTGTAAAGTCCTTCAATATTTTGAGGAATGCACATGGCTGGTAAGCGCAGATGATGTCATCATAAGCATGAGCATCCCACTTATGCGTCTGCTCATGCAAACTTTGATGTACATCAAGGAGCAGGCGTCTGCAGCCGAGGATGATGAGGAAGAGGAGGAGGGAAGCCTTGATGACAGTTAGCCATTGTCTGTACAGGGAACTGTCGTGGATGAGGTGGAGGAAGAAGAGGAGGAGGAGGATGATGATGGGGATGATAATTTAGGGGAGGACGATGCTTCTCGTGGCGCAAGAGAAAATGTTGGCGTGGCAAGGTCTGGTGCTGGGTTTGTGCGTGACTGGAGGGATGTGGATTTGCCTGAAAGTGCTCCTCCACCCAGCACTCGCAGTACATCATTAACACTGGGAACATTGGCCCACATGTCAGATTATGCCTTGCAGATCCTAAAAAGGGACCCCCGCATTGCCAAAATGATGAATGATGATGACTACCGGTTGGCCAGCATCCTGGATCCATGCTATAAAGGCAAATTCCAAAATATCATGCCACAGGAGAACCTTGACTTAATATTGGCTAACAAACAAGCAACTCTGGTAAACCGGTTGGTTGAGGCATTCCCAGCACACGACAGCGGTGATGGTTGTCACACGAGCCGTAGGGGCCGGGGGCAACTTGGAAGAGGTGTTGGTGGTGCACACATCAGAAGTAGCGTTGGAGACAGGGGTTTCATGACCATGTTGTGGACTGATTTTTCAAGTCCCGCTCACACGACTGGTAATACTGCATCGGTTGAAAGTGACAGGAGACAGCAGTTGTCAACTATGGTTACAAACTACTTTTCCTCCCATATCGATGTTCTCCCTCACAGGTCATTCCCATTTGACTATTGGGCAGCTAAACTGGACACCTGGCCTGAATTGGCACAATATGCCTTACAGGAGCTCGCTTGCCCAGCTGCAAGTGTGCTATCGGAAATAGTCTTCAGTGCTGCTGGATAAATCCTGACAGAAAAAAGGACCCGCCTGTCGACCCAAAATGTGGATGATCTAACCTTCATTAAAATGAACCTTGCATGGGTTTCCAAGGATTCTGTCACACCTTACCTGATGACACATAGGTTGACAGAAAAATGGCTTTCTTTGGTCCGCCTCTTCCTGGGACTTGACCAATTTCGCCTTTAGCAGCAGGTGAATGTCCTACATCAACATATGCCATTTTGTAAACCTCTCTAACTGGGCTGCCTCCTACCCCCATGGCTGGGGTCAACACCTAGTGCACGCAACCGTGCGAGTGCCGTTTTCCCCTGGACAGGTGGGTGGGCCGACTCTTGGGCGTGGGCACTGGCACAAGGTCCCTCATAGTGCAATCAAGTGTCTCTGACGTTGGGGGTGCACACCCACCGTCAGACACACCGCCGTACTATGAGGGGCCCAGCGCCAGTACCGAACCCCACGAGTGGGCCCCCCTTGCTTGGGCAGGGCCCCAGCATTTGCAAAGTTTACCTCTCCCTGCTCCTCTGCTGTGTAGTCTGGGTTGTCAAATCGTTCACTGGGACTGTCACTACAAATTTGGTGAACTGTTAGAAGATGATGGTTAAGACGTAGCTATGCCCTGTCCCGCTGGCCGGGATTTAGCTTCAGATGATCAATGGCTTCCATTTCTTATGGACGTCGACTCACAATGAGATGCAGTGGTGGTTTCTCATCAGCTTTCACAGTTTTCCTACCCACAGACGTGTGACATTCCAGCGCACATTTTTAAATGTGCCCTCTCATGCCAATCCAAATGAATCGCCTACGGCCTGTGGCTTCTGTCTTTTGCACTCCAAAGTTACGTGACAGAGCATGATTGGCAGTGAGCACCATGTTTACATCTCTCCCTGTGATCAAAATTATATGGATATGAGTAATGGCGATGGGATCAACGGTACTGCGATACAGCAACACTTTCTTCACAAAGAAAGGTTTTTGCTGTCTCCACACGCTAATTAATTGAGGGTCTGCATCGCCTCTGAGAATTGTGACGGAAGTTTATCCCATGAATAAGAATTCCTAGATTTCTGCAATCACTAGAATTTATGTCAGTAATTGTATGCATCTCATTTCCTATTGCGGAGAGTCTGGACTGTCTTACTGAGACAGAAATATATATGAAGATTTAAAAATACCACCAAAAGTGTATACTGGTGTACGCTTCAAATACATTTCCTTTTTTCTACTTTTTAGATTGTTGTCTAATCCATACTTAGAACATGGAGATTTTAAATATTTAAACTATGCTATATATACCTGCTATCCAGTGATAATATACCCTTTCTCACCTTTGTCCAATCACGTCTAATCCATACTGGGCCTGAGATCGTCTGAGCCTGCCTCCTGATATATAGACCTACGTTTTTAATGTGCAAACTATGCTATACATACCTGTTATCCTGTGATACGGTACCCTTTCTCACCTTTGTCCAGTCACGTCTAATCCATACAGCGCCTGAGACCGTCTGAGCCTGCCTCCTGTTATATAGACATAGGTTTTTAATGTGTAAACTATGCTATACATACCTCTTATCCAGTGATACGGTACCCTTTCTCACCTTTGTCCAATCACGTCTAATCCATACTGGGCCTGAGACCATCTGAGCCTGCCTCCTGATATATAGACATAGGTTTTTAATGTGTAAACTATGCTACATATATACGTGTTACCTGGTGAAACTGTACCCTTTATCAACTTTCTAGAATCTTGTCGAATCCATACTGGGCCTGAGAACGGCTGCCGAGCTGTTAAGCAAGCTACAGCAACTGTGGTTTGGACACGTAATTTTATGCATTTTTTCAGGAATGCCGGTTAGGCCTAATTCAGGAATTGCGGTTGACCTGCACTTACTGGGAAATCATCTTTCGCGGGGAATAATTGGAATCAGAGATCCCCATCACTAACGGTGTTCTGCTGGTTATCTGCACCTGTAAGCAACAAAAGCTGGTCCTTTCAGTGTAGCGCACATTCAGCCCCGGACATGTAACGCCATGATAGACCATGATAGTGCCAGAGCCTCGCGTATCCCTCTAGTAAGCTTGACGCGTACCGCTGGGGCATGCCGGAGCCTCGTTCGTTAACGGAATAAATCTGACAAATTGCTAGCATAACTACAAACGGACATACCACACCACACACACAATCGACAAAGCTTTCAATATGTGCATCTTTTCTTGAGGTGGCATGGTTGTGGTTTCCCAGGTGGAGTCCAATTAAGCCGCAGGCTCCAATCCTGGTGGTGCCCTTTTGAACATTCCTTTAAGGTTCAGCTTTGAAATCATACTGCCCCCGAAAAGCAAACACTTTGCCTTCATGGATGCTGTTTGGAGGTTCGTGGGAATAACGCCGCCCGATCGCCAGTTGGCATAATTTATTGGTGGCAAGTCTGACGGTATATGATCGTGTTTGATTTCAGAATTTTTTTTTTTTGGTTGGTATTTTACATTTTTATTCCAGACTTTCTTGACTTCATAAGGGAATGACAAGCCTATATCTGTGTCTCCTCCACCTCCTCCTTTTACTCCTCCACCTCTTTTCTAAATGTAGTTGCCCTTTTCCATATGTAATTTTTGTCTTCTGAGCATTTTCTCTGCTTTGGAACACCTTTTAAGGTGTTTTGTAATTGTTTTATATGTGTTTGTGTTTGCCTGCCATTGTTTTCAATGGGGTTTGACGAACATTCAATGAACTTGCCTCCTGTGTGACGAACCAAAACACTAGCATGGTGGCTCAACACTACTCCTGATATATAGACGTACATTGTTAATGTTTAAACTATGCTATATATACCTGCTATCTGTTGATACTGCACACTTTGTCTACTTTTTATATTCTTGTCTAATCCATACTGAGCCTGTGAGCGTCTCTGTGTGACTGATGGAATATATATGGAGATTGACAATTATCCTTTGACTGAATAGAGCTGTACATTTCTGATACAGTGCCATATATCTGATGTTATTTTGTGTCTATTTTGTGCAAAATTTTGAAGTTTGGTGGAAGAAGTCGCGGACGTGGGCGCGGGGGCGCCAGCTGGTGATGATGGTGGTGGTGCATCTGCTGATAGCGGCAAAAGCACAATAGCAGCTAAGGCAGGA